>NC_051086.1:54346072-54441600 GCF_004664715.2 Peromyscus leucopus
ATCACAGAGTAGGACAGTAGCATGTGAGCCATGGGGCCCAGGACCAAGGAAAGAAACACAGCATGTGTTTGGAAACTGAGCCAGAGAAATGAACACTTTATCCCCAAACCCAGAAACAAGGAAACATACCCTGACTCTGAAACTAGTGCCAAAACAACACTCTTGGTCCATATGTTGTGCCCAGATCATGACCCCCAGAGAGACCACCAAAGATGAGCATGCCGGAATGCAAAAGCAAGGTTTAGTTCTGGATATCCAAAAGCAATACAAGCCTAGGCAGGGACTTCGTCCAATACATCCAACACAGTGGAGGCTGGAGGAAGTGCCCACCTGTCTGCAAGCTCAGTTTTTAAAGGGAAAAGTCACAAGGTTACATCATTTAGGGGTGCTAGTATGGATACAATTCTGATTGGCTCGCTTCTAGGGACTTCTAGAAATTACTTCTAAGGGAGTGGTTGCCTGTCACCATTTCTCATTGGCTGCCCTCAGGTGGGGGCATTTCTGTGGTCAGTTACCCTGGAAACCAGGGAGAGGACATTCCATAGTCTGGCAGGCATTCCTCGTGACTATCTTGTGACTTTGTACTTTTACACTTCCTGGTTTCTGGAATCTGAACTGACTGGTTTCAGTAACTAATGGCCTATTCCTAAAAGGAGAAATTGTAGGCCTTAATTTTTGGGTGAAAGCATTTTGGTCTTATTTCTAAGATGGCTCATTTTGGTCTCACACATAGAATCAGAGTCAGTGAAAGAAATGTGCCATGGCCTTACAGGCAGTGTAAAAAAGCCAAGAAAGGCCAGTGAAAGAAACACAGTTTGGCCCTGAAATCAGGGCCATCTCTGCCCCTGCCCACAAAACTTGCCAATCCCTGGGCAGAAAAAAAACTAACCAATCACTGGTTGGCTCTGCCCTCAAGACATCCTGGTCATGTTGTAGGCTGTTCTCTCCACCCTGGTAGAGGCAGCTACTCTCCAGGACTCTTCCTTTCCAAATAAATCTCTTTCTCAAAAGAGTTTTGGATGTGAAGATCTTCATTCACTGGCATAGAGAAGATCCTTGCTAAGATGTCCCTCAGTGGACAGAGCAAGGTGGAGCTTATGATGATATTTAACTTGTGCTAAACTGTGATTTTATGTGTATGTTAATAAAAAAAAGTTACCTGGGGATCAGAGCTAAGAGCAAGCCATTAAGCAGAAGTCTGGTAGTGGTAGCACACGCCCTTAATCCAATCACATGGCAGGCAAAGTCTCTGTGTGTTCAAGGACACAGCCAGCATGGTGACACATGCCTTTAATCCCAGTACCAACCATAGAGACCTGGAGGTCTGTATAGACAGGCAGTGATGAGAAAGTCATATGGCTGGGTTTAGAACCAATGAGAAGGCAGAACAGAAAGGCAATAAAAAGACAGGACACAGGAAGAAGGTCTCTCTCTCAGGGGAAGGATGGCAGCGAGTGGTAAGCTACTTCTCTGATCTCTGAGTGTTAACTCTTTATTTGGCTCTGTGTTTCTTATTTAATAAGACCATTTAGAATTACATCTACAGGAGCTGAACAGAAAACCCTTGCTGTCCGTCAGTGGACAGAGCAAGGAAGAGCTGAAAGAGCTGGAAAAGTAACACTTTTCTCCTGAGACAGAGGAGATTGCTACATTTCTACAATTTCTTAGGCAGGAGAAGCAGAGCTCTGCTAGGAAGCCCCTTTAAGTGGAGGTTGAGCAAAGCTCAGCTGTAGTGGCTCTCCAGGAGAGGAGCAGGATTGCAATATCCTGCAGAGAGACCATCCTTCATCATGCCAGGTATAGCCTGACTCTCTTGAGTAGTCAAAGAAACTTCCAATTCAGAGCTGAGCTGTCTCCTTGCAGCTCCAGCCATCAGAGCTGTTCTGAGCAGCTCGAGGTGTCCTGGATACCTCACCCTCTAGAGCTGAGCTGTCTCTTTGCAGCTCCAGCTGTTAGAGCTGTCCTAAGCAGCTCAAGGTGTTGCTTGACTCCCCAAGTAGTCAGGATACCTTTCCCAGAGTTGCAGAATTCACATTTTGGTGCCAAAACCAGGGACCAAACCCATAGAGTTGCAACAAATTTACTTACAATTAGTATTCGTAGGGGCTCACAGACACTGAAGCAACAATCACAGAGCCCATATAGGTATGAGCTAGGTCCTCTGCATATATGTTATGATTGTTAACTTGGTGTTACTGTGGGACTCCTAACACTGGGAGTAGGGGTGTCTCTGACTTTTTTGACTGCTCTTGGGATCCTTTTCCTCCTACTGTGTTACCTTATCCAGCTTAGATACATGGGTTTGTCCCCGGGGTTATTGTAATTGTTATGCCATGTTCGGTTGATATCCCTGGGAGGCCTGCTTATTTATGAAGTGAAATCAAGGAGGAGTGGATCTGGGAGAAAAGGGAGGTGTGGGGGGTAGAATTGTAGGAATGGAGGGGGACGAAGCTATCATCATGTGATGTACAAGAGAGGAATAAATTCTTTTAATGTTTTCAAAGAAAAAACAAGGGCTTTGTTCTAAAGTAAAATGAAAAGCAAAAACACTCCTTGGTGACAAAAGTACTCATTGACAAAAGGAAAACATTGGTAACAAGTGGGACTGCAGAAATTACATATCTATATGTAAAAGACTGATCTCTCCTCTCCTCTGCAGAGTAATCAACTCCAAATGCAGCAAAGACATTAGCATAAGACTTGAAACCCTGGGTCTGCTAGAGAGAAAACAGTTCATGGTACCAGCACAGATAAAGGCCTTTCTGAAGAGGATTCTAGTCATCCAAGAACTGGGACAAATTGACAAATGGTACCATATGAAATTAAAAACTTGGGGCTCATATTTTGGAGCCCATGAACAACATGCTAGGAACTTGGCAGCAGGCAGGCATGGTGCTGGGGCAGCAGCCAAGATATTACATCCTTATAGGCAAGGAGAATGAGCAAAGAGCTGTAGCAAGGGATTCCACAGAGCCATTGCATCTGGCTTGAATTTCAGAGTGATAGCACCTAGGCTTTGAAGTACTTTTTGTTTAGAGTCAATGGTTGTTACCTTTTGTTTAAAGTCAGGGATAGCTATCTGAGTTGCTCTTTTGTAAGAATTACAGAGCCTTTGCCTAACTTACTCTTGGAGTATCTGACAAACAAGGAAGTTTCCTGACTGAGAATTGTTTAGGCAAATGGTTCCTTCAAACAAATCCACATAAGAGTTCTTGTTATACAGAAATTGGCTTGCTAGAGGTGTGATTTGTGCAACAATAAAGGAGATTTTGTTAAGCTACAAGGAGTCAGTCCATGTAGACTTTTGCTAAGCCTGATTTACATTTTGGAGTGACCCTTTTTCTTCAACTGACCCATGAAAAACAAAACACTGACATGGGTACCCAATGTGGTGCTTGGAGAAAGAAAGGATCTGGACACTCCATGACTGGAGGTTAAAATTGTACTCACTTGTGTCAGTGAGGAGTCCAGAATTTGGTAGGGCCATGAGGAATTTAAACTCCCCATCTCTGAAGCAACATTATGTGCAGTTGTTAAAATGCTTGCTTGTTAGAAGGAAAAGCATTAACTTCACAATTACTCCAAATATTAAAGGTACAAATAAAATGGCTTCCAAGACAAAGAATAAATCAATGGAAAAGTCCCTTCTCAGTAGAAAAGGGGGAAATGTGTAGTCAAGAAAGAAGGATTTTCCTGGTAGAAGAAGTGGAAGGAAAAATGCTCTTCCCGATAGTTATTAATTGGAAATTACAGACATGATAGATCTGAAGCAATTTAAAGAAGAAATGGTTGCATATGGAATGCATTCACCCTATGTAAGATTTTAAATAACTGGGCTGCTCAAAATAAAATTATTCCAAAAGATTGGAAGAGGTTAATGATAACTGGAACCCAGAGCTCTCTGGCTGTACATTGCCTGTCAGCTCTTGTAGCAGAGGGCCCACCAGCTCAGAGCAGCAACATCTAAATTCCAAGAATAATAGGTAGGGCCCCACAGCTGTAGCTAAGCTAGCACAGCTGGCCCAGAACTTAGAATTATCTTGTTTGTTTATTTACTTTATTTTCTTTTAAATGATTGCTGTTTTTCCTTCAGAGCAGGAATAAATTAATATTAAATGTCCCTTCATGGGAAAGTTTTTTGTCATTCCCTAATAGCAGGAATAACTTAATACCAATGATCTTTTCATGTGAGAAAAAAATTAAAACATGCCCAACTTCTTTTAAAAAAAATCACAACTATAACATAAAGTACTGAGCCATGGCCGTTTGAATTTTCAGAGATATTAATCATTGATTGTATGGAGGATGTTCTCTCCTCTTGATCATCTAATTAATGCTTAAATGAATGCTTAATTTTCATAGTAAACACACTAAAAGAGTAAAATTCATAATTTTAAATTATATCATTTTGTATGGTATTATCTAATTGTCACTGCTTGGGACTTGGCTCTGCTCTTTGGGGTGCTTTCTGGAGACTTATGGTTTAATTCTATAAAAATGTAACAACTTAAATAGAGAAGATTCTCAGCTTATTAAATAATGTGGCTGCTAAAGTGAAAGCTCATAGAAATAAGCTCTTACTGATAAAGAGCCTAAGAAAATATTGTTCCACAAAATTAAATGCAGGTAAATTATTTGTTCCACACTATTAATAATCAACAGGTCAAATTAACATGTTACTTGGGATCTGTGTAAAAAAAAAAAAAAAAGGTTTCTTTTTTTTAAGATTTTATAAAAATGCTCTATGGTTATCACCTAAAGTAACCTCTTAAAATCCTATAGAGATTGTTTTTAATGTTTTTATTAATGACTTTTGAAAAGCACAAAAAGCATGTTTACATACAAAGTCCACAAGTTCCACAAAAAAATATTTGCACCCACTGTGGGTTATACTGCTCAAATTAATATCCCTACATTTCAGAAACAGCTTATAGAATCATGTTAAAAAGTAGATACATTCCTGGAAAAGGTATAGGAAAGAATTATCAAAGAAAATCCCAGGACCAGGTTGCTACTGTTCTACTCTGTGATTGGTTGGTTTCACTGGTCAGTTGGTCAGAGTCAGAGTTGGCTCTGATCTCACTGAGCCCAGGGCCAGGGTGTTACTCTATGATTGGTTAGTTTCACAAGTCAATTGGCTAGGGGCAGAGATGGCTCTGATCTGAGCCAAACTGTATTTCTTTCACTGACCTTACTTAGCTTTTTGACACTAATTCTAAGGCCAGGGCACATTTCTTTTACTGACTCTGATTCTAGGGACCAAGAGTGTTTCCTTGGTACCAGTCTCAGAGTCAGGGCCTGTTTCCTTGGTTCTGGGTTTGGGGATAAATTGTTCATTTCTCTAGCTCAGGTCCCAAACCCTGGCTGTGTTTTCCTGGTCCTGGGCACCAAGGCCAGGGTGCTACTGTCCTCCCTTGTGATTGGTTTGTTTCACAAGTCAATTGGCTAGAGGCAGAGATGGCTTTGATCTGAGCCAAACTATGTTTCTTTCACTGGCCTTATCTGAGCCATCTTCCCCTAGTTCTGGGATCCAGGGTCAGGGTGGGTTTCTTTATCCAGCCCCTTTTCCCTACACTAAGTGTAAAAATGTATATAATGAACTATTTAAAAGATATTGTGAAATTGTTTAAACTCAGGAAATTTAATTTTACTTATTGTTTCTTTTCTGGTCTAAGTCTACTTCAAGAGAAGTCAGAAATGATTCTATAAAGAATACGCAGCATGTGTGTGGTTCCCAGATTTCTGGGACCATGCTTTCTTAGAACAGACTAAGAGTTATAAATGTTACCATGAAGTAACTTGTCAAGTAAGTTCTGACTTAAAACAATCATCAGGGGGATGTTTTACTTTTGTAATAGATATTTTATCTGTAGCTCTGAGAAAGTGAAACTAGAGGCAGCCAGCAATATGGTTTGTATAAAGAAAGCAAGCAGAGTAGGTAGCATATACACTTCTGGGGTCATGCCCAGAATTATGAAGCAAACTATCCATTGGCCTTGCCAAAATGGGTCAGTTTCTCCAGGGCCTTGCCACAAGGAGAATTTGATCATGCTATTCTCAGGCCTTGTCCCCTGAAGAAGTCCCATGGCTCCCAGCAATCACAGCTAGGAGCATGGCCGCAATCATACAGGCATGGTGCTGGAGGAGTAGCTGAGAGCTTACAACCTGATCCCTGAGCAGCATGCAGTGGGACCTATGTGGGCTTTTGAATCCTCAAAGCAGACCACTGGTGACACACCACCTCCATCAAGGACACACTTCAAATCCTTTCCAAACAGCTGCACAAACTGAGGACAAACATTCAAATATATGAGCTATGGGGACCATTCTCACTCAAATCACCACAATATCTTAGCACAGCCAAATGACTGTTCATAAGACAAACAAACAAAAAAAGACAAATGCTGCAGCAAATATGGAAAAATAAGAATTTTTAATCATTGTTGGTAGGAGTTGTAGTGGTCTGAATGATCAAAATATATTGTATCAGAAAGCATTTTACCAGAACACTGCAGCAGAGGCCACCGGAAGGGTGCTGCTCACTGGCTTGCTCTCCAGGGCTTGCTCAGCCTGCTTTCCTATACAACCCAGGACCACCTGCCTAGAGATGGCACCACCCACAATGAGCATGGACTTTCTGTATCAGTCATATTTTCCCAGGAATAGATTCACAACAGTCACCTGCCACCAAGCCCAATGTCCTGAATTGGATCACAGGTTTATATGTGGTGGGAGGAGAGGACTGACTCCTGAATGTTGTTCTATGACTTGCACATGTGATCCATGGCATGTGCACATACATATATCACCCACTACTCTATTCCACCACTCACACAAATAATCAAATGTTAATATTAAGAAATAACCCATCTCTGAATACTCATTATCATACAGGCTCAATCGTGTGTGAGCTGCAGAGTTAACTGCTGCCAAAGATCTCAAAGTGGTGCTGGGCTTGCAATCTTTGTGTTTGACACAGAAAAGACTGACAGAGGTCCTAACCCATAGCCAGTAGGCTAAAGGCAATTGAGCCATTCCCTTCCTTAATGAGCCTTACTGCAAATTGGAGTCCTTGTAAGATGGTATCCCCAAAGCAAATGGAACTTGAGTTTATAAATTTATAACTTTCAAAGCCAATCGAAATGTATATAACTATCGAATTAAATTTATCATGTCCAACAGAATGAAAGATTAACAAACTGTGGTAGCTACTTTTGCTGCCAGGGTCTCCACTGTGCTAGCTGTAGTAACCAATTATGAAATGGTAATCCCAGAAACAGTAGCAGTGGTGGCCGCCACTGCTATAACAGCAACAACGGAGCAGCAATGTCAAATTCTCTTCTGGAACATGTGGGCATCCACTGGCATGGACACAACTCCAGGAACACGAACTGCCAAGGCTCATTTTTCTTGATCCCAGCACGACTTAAGCTGGCAGCTCTTCAAAAGAACAACTAAGAACCATAAAGAAAAAACAGGCAGCTCACAAGGAGCAGAACTAATGGTCTCATAATGGCTACATTCAGGCTCACAAATTTTTTTTTTTTTTCCACAATGGTCTTAATGTAATTTAATGAATCAAAGGAATGTTTTTTTGTAACAAAATTAACTTTAAACTGTATCAATATACCAAAGTCCATGCCAATGCAAAATATCTGAGATTAATAGGGTCTTTTTACCTTATATTCCTATATTCCCTTACATATAACAAATATCCAAGACCCACCAAATAACCAAAAACCTCCCACAACCCAATCCTTGGGAATGTGGACATTATTTTCTCTAGACTGCATCCTGTTGTCTGTAGGCAAAGACATCTTTAAGGTTCCCTGAGAAAATCTGAGATAATGGTCAAGTCCTGGGAAAACCAGCTCTAACCTTTGTTGGTAGATATCACCTGTCAAGTTTCAGGAGGTCTCCTTTGACCAAACCTGGTCCATGTTAACAAGGCCTCTCATTTCTTGTGAAAGCAAAAGCAAAATCTCTTCTCCAAAGCATTTTAAACTTCCATTTGACAAATATATTTTTCTGACTTCCTTTTTAAAGTTAAGATAATCCTAAAGTGTTGTCGGAAGTTTTCCTCTCCTGACCACAGGGATGCAAGGATGGTTCAACATACGGAAATCAGTCAATGTAATACACCAGGCTCACAAATTTTAAACTATCTTCAAAGGGGGCTAAATGAATTTCAGGAAGCCAATAAATGTTGCACAGAGCCACTCCTGAAAAGTAGGTACTACACCAGCTTGAAGAGGATTGTGAAAATGAAAAGGCGGGTAATTCCTGAGGGGCACTCACCAACCTAAGACAGAGCGCCTGTGTGGCCTGGGCAGGTGTCTCCATGACGGGTAAGGTAACCTGCTGATGTCCCACGCAACCTAAGTCAGAAACTCATTTTTTAGTAAAAGGGGGGACCTGTAGGGCCCTGGCCCCTGTTTTGGGTAACTGTTGCCTTGCTTGCTGACCTTGACCTTGATGTCTTCCCTATGCTAATTCCCTGCCGGGTTCCACCCTCCTGAATGCTTAAGGGAAGTCCCTTGTCTATGTATCCTGCATATTGATTGGGTGTTAACAGCTTAGATGCAAGATTGTAAAACATCAGTAGCAAACTTCTGCCTTCCGGGGTTCTCCCATTGTGCTGTAAGCCTGTATTTAAGACATCCTCCCTCCTTCAATAAACAGCTTTCGGCATTAAAAAATAAATAAATAAATAAATAAATAAATAAATAAATAAATAAATATTTAAAAATAAATAAATAAAAAAGAATCAGGAAGATGCTTTGCATGAGCAAACACAGCCCATTGGGCAGAGCAATGTCATTAGGAGCCCAGCCTTCCTGTATCAAACAAAAAGATGCATATTTAAATCAGGGGTGTGATGATGTTTTATTTGTGCTGAAATGTGATATTTTATTTGTATGTTAATAAAGTTTTCCTGGAAAAAAGAAAGAAAGAAAGAAAGAAAGAAAGAAAGAAAGAAAGAAAGAAAGAAAGAAAGAAAGAAAGAAAGAAAGAACCACCTCTCAGTGTAAGCACCTCTGTGCCAATATTGTGGGTCAGGCACTAACTTAGGCCCAGGGGACATAACAATCAACAAACAAGCTAAGTCCTGTTTTCCAAGACTTTCCATTATATTTGTATTAGAAATGACAGAAACAAATCAAGTCTGTGCTGTTTGGTGGTAACAAGTGTCAAACAGAAGAATGAAGGAGGGCAATTCTGGAAGGGCAGCTCTGCTTCAGAAAGTGGGGAGCAAGCTTCTGATTAGTGGGAAGTCATTCCAAAAGAATGGCGAAGCCAGTGCAAAGGTCCTGATTTAGCAAGTTCCTGGTGTGTTCAAGGAATGTGGAGCAGTAGGAAGGTAGAACAGACAACCCACAACAGAGTGAGTGAAGAGCAAGAAGTAGGATCTAATAACAGAAATATGGCAGGGTGGGGTGAGTCAGGTCATGTAGAGCCTTGTGACCCAGTGGAAGGAACCTGTGTTTATTTCAGAGCAAGACAGGGAAGATTGAAAGACAGAGGTGAGGAGGTTATTTAAACTAAATCTATATATTAGCTTGTGACTTTGACTTCAAAACTAAGAATATAAAGCATCAGCAGGAGAGTTAGGTTGCTGGAGCACAGACCCAGGATACTGGCTGGACCAGCGGTCTCCTTGGGCACAGTGAGAAGAGTCAGATTACAGATCTGTTCAAAAGCCAGGGTCAGGGCTGGGGAGATGGCTCAGTGGATGAAGCACCTGCTCTGCAAGCATAAGGACATTTGTCTGATCACAGCATCCTCACAAATGCATGCTGGGATGGCTACAGGCTTGTCATCCCAGAGCTCAGGAGGAGGAAACAGGGGTACTCCCACCTGGATGGCTAGCTAGACTAGTCAAATCCATAAGCTCTCAGGTCACACACAAGCACATACATGTGACTTGACACGTACATGAACATGCATACATACCAGGAGTGAGAAAAGACCCAGTGTTTGGGGACTGAGAACCACTTCCTGAAATAAAAAGCCTGGGGGCTGGGCAGGCTATAGGGAGGAGAGGGAATGCAGAGATCCAGAGCACAAATTTGGGGAGATCCAGGAGCTTCTGCTGAACTGGGACCTGTTGGCAAACCTGGGAGGCCCACATTACTAGATGAGTGAAGTGAGGCTCTGACATGAGTTCTGCACTCAGGAGGCAGGGCCTCTGCAGGCCTGGATGAAGCTCTCAAGCCTGACTCCTCCTCCAGCCCAGTCACCTGCAGAAACTTCACAACAGGAAATGAGCTGAAATAAATTGAACCTCCACTCCCAGGGTTCAGAGGAAGGGCATCTGCTCAGACTCTCTGATGTCTGGCTTCCTGGAGGAAT
Organism: Peromyscus leucopus; assembly: GCF_004664715.2. Taxonomy (NCBI): domain Eukaryota; kingdom Metazoa; phylum Chordata; class Mammalia; order Rodentia; family Cricetidae; genus Peromyscus; species Peromyscus leucopus. Next base: position 54,356,426 of record NC_051086.1, read on the forward strand.
CAGAGTCTCTTTCACTTTCAAAGAATACATTTGCTTGCTGAGGAGCCTTGGGCAGTGACGGAGACATCAGTGAGCTCCATAGAAGAACAGGGTGAGTAGTGGAAACAAAAGAATCCACCAATCCATGTGAGTTGTGGGAAGACAAGTGCTGGTCTCACTCTATTAAGCCATACTGTGGCAGACATTGAGACCTCATCCTGAGAGCTAGAGCCCAGGCTCCAGACCCTGCTTGGAGAGTCTGCAGGCCAGCTCTGGTAGATCATAGCTTACTGGGTTCACCTGCATGCATCATGTGCCTGCTCCTGTCTTAGCCTATGCTACACCCTTCTCTCTCCTGTCTGACCTGAAGCTGCTGGAATAAGAGTCATTAATAGTGAGGTATTCAAAGGCTAAGAAACAAATAAGACAAATGCCATAGCTGTGTGCAGCAGTTCTTGCATAATCTGATACTTATGCCCATGCAACTTTATTAAAAAGTACAGTATTGTATGAACTAATTGCAGAGAAAAGTGGCCAGGGTCAGCACAGAGATAACTCAGACAATGTTGGCAAAAATAACAGGATCCCTTAGATACAGATGCCTGGGGGAAGTGTCAGGTCTTCAGTCTCATCTTACTCATCATAGCCCTGTCTATTAACTGTTTTCACATGTTTCTCCAGAAGTAAATGACAGCAATCACGTGATCCACTGTAGCAGATCAAGTTAAAATTCTTTTCCTGGTTCATGAAGTCACCCTAACCTGCACCCCCTTAAACCCTAGGAACAGAGACTAGCCCCACCTCCATCATCCCCCTCCTGCAAGAAACAGCCAATGAGAGAATACACCTCCCTCCACTTTTTTATAAATCTGTCCTCAGGGTCCGGAATGAAGTGTTAAACATTAATGAAGAAACCTTAGATAAGCTGAGAGCCCCAGACTCAGCATAACAGCACACCTACCTCACAGGAAAGCCAGCACAGTAAGGAGAACATCCACTGACATTATTCATGAAACTATAGAGAACACATCCATTGATAAACTTCCTCCCAGAGTTCCCTCTTCTGCCCTATAAAGCCCAATCCCTACACCTGGACACAGTCTCCATCCCCAGGAGAGCTCGGAGTCCTTCAGGTGTCCTGACCAGAGGACAATTGTCCCTGTAGAGGCTGCTCTGCTCTTTGTTTTATTTCCATCTTTCCTCCATCAGTTCCAATCAAACACCATTTCGCGACAAAGAAATGGCTGGCAGAGACAAGGATCCACTGACTTCCTTGGAGCAACAACAGATGGGAGTTGTGAAGCCATATGGGCCAGAGCTGCACACTCAGGTATTATCTGAGGACCCAATCAACACAAGAGCAGCTCAGTCCCAGAAGGCAAGTGACACAAAGGAGGCTCAACATAAGGGTCAACAGGTCTTGGACCCCTCCCACCACACATGGGAACCATTGTTCTTTGAATTCCAGGGACCCCGTTCCCCGTCAGAGGAGAACTTAATGCGAAGTAAGTACACCAAAGACCCCAACTCACCACTACTGTGACCCCTTCATCACCACTGAGCACTCCTGACAGGGATTCCATGGCAGGCTAACCTTCTGTCAAAAGAGTCCCAAGCCCAGGAAAGGCTGGAACAGGAAGGCTCTCACAAGCCCCACCCCAACTGAAACCTAGGGCCACAGCCTCTTGTACACCATGCATTCTCATGCCCCCAGCTGGTGTTCACAGCCCCTAGGAAGGAGCACTTCGAAGCTGTAGTGGGGAGAGGCTATAATTCAGAGGGGATCTGAAAATGGGTTCAAGGTTCAAGTCAGCTCTGAAAAGGAGTGCTTGGTGACACTGATGTTACAAAGCCAGACCTTGGATCTGGGCAGAGGCAGACTCCCATCCTGGTCTACCCATCAATGGACAAGTCACTTTACAGCCCTCTGCCTTCACCTGGGAAATGGGAGAGTCAACACCTGCCTCCTTGGGCTGTGTGAGTAAAGTAATAATCCACATCAAATATTAAATAGTCTAATATCCAATAAATGTTCAATCATTTGCACAAGCCCATGCAATTGCTGTTGCTGTTATTATAGTTTGAAACCCTGTGGGACAGAAGCTCAAAGATCCACATGAGGGAGCTGAGGCTTAGAGAGTAATGGAGACTCAGGCAGGTGTGTGAACTTCATGATCCCAGTGCAGAACCATTTCTCAGCACCATTTGTGAGAGTGTCGTCCTTCCCATGAGACTGTGGAGAAGGGTGTGAGGGTAAATAGGTAGGACCCAAGCCTTGCTCCCCTGGCACATACCTTTGCCTCTCTGACAAGCACACAACCACTTTCTCCTTCCCACAGGACAGTTTTCCTCATTTCTTGGTCCCAGAAGCACAGTTAACATGGGATTCCCTAGCCTGTCCCACTTCCTAGAACTACAGAGCCATGCATCTTGGAGACATTCTCAAATGTCAAAAAAAGAAATTGTTAAATCTGATGAGCCTGAATGCAGAAGCAAAGGTAAGCTGAGCTCAGGGCTGTGGGTGGGACTTCTGGTCCACATAGATGTTGGTTCTTTACAGCTAAGTCTCCACCCATATAGGAACCTGGAATGAAAGACTTATATGGAAGAGCAGAGGAACCATGGTGAGGTGCTAAGAGTCACAAACTAGAAATGATCCCTCTGGGCTCCACAGTGCTGAAGCTTCATTGACAGATGGGGAAACTAAAACCCCAGGGGTGAACAGTAAGCCTATCCAATTGACAGTCAGAACTCAGCTCAGAATCTGAATGGGCACTAAAGTCCCAGGGGTCATGCAAGTCCTGAAGTTTCAAGAAGGTCTAGTCTCTGGAGATGGACTCTGTGAAGAGGGTAGTTTTCTGCCTCAAATTCATCTAGTTTCTTCTACTGACTTCCCTTATTTCAACTTAGGCAGGCCACATCCTTGCCTTTTCCTCTTCTCAAGCATCGAAGTAGCCACTTCTCTCCAGTGCACAAGGTCTAGAGAGAGGTTAACTTGTCCAAACTCACAGCACATAGAGACAGACAAAGGGATGGAATCTAGAACACTGGGAGCCTGAGAAATTATTTCCTTCTCTTTCATCCTGCTGCTATTTGGTGAAAGTCCTGCCCATGCCTAACCCTTGTCTCTCCCTTCAAAGTCCATTCTTCCCACCCCACATTAAGTTATAGAAATGTTGATCACAGAGTCAAACTCCGTTATCCTCACTCTACCCATCTGTATCACATCTTCATCATCTGAGCCTTCAGGCTGCTTACCCTTAGCTCTACTGCCACCTCAGCAACAAGCGCAGATCTCACATGTTCATGATCCACACAAATCCCTTGCACATGGAGCTTAGGGAAGACTCCATTGATGATATTATAGCAGAGGTTGAACTGTTCATGTCTCTCTTCCCACAATGGTTCCTCTTATTCTTCCACTAGCATCTTCTCTCTCCTGCCTTTTCCTACACTGTTCCCAGATACCCAGTTGTTCCATTTAGAGCAATGCCACTCCATCTCCAACTTGTGTGCTCAAGTTTAATTGGCTATCAAAACTGTCCCTGACAGTAAAGATGCCCACCCATCATAGGATATCACTTAGTAACTGTCAGCTATTATTTGAAATATGGTTCTCAGCCCCCAGGAAGTTCATCAGAATATCTCTGTCTTATGTACACTGTTTTCACCTAGAAGTTTTAGATCAAAAAAATAAGAAAAATCATATGGCCTAACACTAAGATTATTAACTATGCAGAGACATATTCCTGTAATCTCAGAACCAGGGAAATTGAGGCAGGAGGAACTTGAGCTACAAAGTGAGATCCTATTAAAATTTATTAATTCAGATGTATTAGTTGCTTGTCATATTATTGGAACAAAATGTCTGACAAACAATTTTAAAGAAGAAAGGGCTTATTTAGCTCATAGATCAAGAATGTAGTCCATGACCCCAGAAAAGCCATAGTTGCAAGAGACTGAAACAACTACTCACATTGTGCTTAGTCAGGAAACAGAGAAATGAATGCTAGTGCTCAGCTCACTTTTCCTTTTTATTCACTCCAGGACTCCAGCCCTTGGGATGGTGCCATCTGCAGTTAGAGTGGGCCTCAGTAAACCTAACCTGTCCCTCAAAGTGTTCCCAGGTGTTTGTCTGCTAGGAGATTCTAGATCCTATGGTATAGAAATGCTAGCCAATGCACCATCTCACAGAATCATTGTAAGAGTTCAAAATTCAAGTGTCTGAAGTACACTGGGCACTGGAGAACTACCTGCTTCCTCCCTGTCTTTTCTCACTGGTAGAGCCCTAATCACACCTTCACCAAGCTTTTTCAGCCACACCCTCAGACCATGAGTTTCCAGGCCAAGAGTCACCCAGTCTTCCAACATCAGAGGGTGTGTCTGAGAACTGGGAACCTCCTTCTAACCCATAGCACAGCAATCAGGAACCTCCTGGGATAAGGCAGCCTCTGCCTGAAAGTTTAAATTCACTATTCAGGTGACATGAGCTTCTTAAGGTGACACAAAAGCATGAGCAAAGACTCAGTCACCTGGGGCAAAGTGCATAGCATAGCACCCCAGACCAAGAGAGCCCTAGAGAGCAGTCAAGCAATCCTGCCCCTGGAGCCTCATTGGGCATGGCACTGCTCCCTGGAGGCTCTTGGAATTAAGGGCAGTGTCTTCTCCAGCACAAGAACACAGCTGGCTTTCTGGGTAGGGAACTGACAGACAGGAGAATCTATTACCACACGATCTCTCATCACTCACCGTCTCAATTGGCCAAAGGGTTATCAGGGGTTTGTTGAGCACCCACTCATGTTGGGCCCTGTGCCCAGGACTTCCCTTGCATCTCACTCACATTTAAATCTCACAGTCACTCTTGAGAGAGAGAGACTGCTGTTGTCCCACCTTGGAGACAAGAAGACCAAGGCTTAGAGAAGTGGAGGTTCACAGTGGAAGAACTGTATTCAGCGTTCACTGTCACTATTCACACACTGAATGCCTCTGTCTCACTCTCTCTGGCTTCAGGCAATAAGGACAGTCACATCAAAGCCAGGGAAATGCATACTAAGGGCCTGACCTTGAGCAATACCACCTCACAGTACTAGAAGATGCCATCTTTGAAATCTGAGCTACACTCAAGGAAAAGCATTCCTTCTACTACCAGCTTGCAGTAAACTTGTAGAATCCAGGGCCTTGAAATATGGCCCAGGCTTAAAGTGTATCAACTCACTTAATCAGTCCCATCACTTCCCATTCAAAATAGAAAGAGGGGGAAGAAAAATAAGAAGGACTTGAGACATCTTATGGAAACATACAAATGCACTTACATCAATGTAATACAGTAACCTTAGAAATGAAAATAGCAAGTATGATGCTATGAGGATTAAAGAGTTGCTGTAACTAAACAACCCATTGGATTAGAGGATCCTGGCAGGGAGAGTGATGGGGAAGTGGGTTTCGTATTAGCTAATATCAGCAACAGAGAAAATACCAATTGAAAAGGAAGGTACTTTTCATTGATTCTAGGTCCCAATGGGGTGTCTCATCTGAGAACTTGAATAATGTAAAATCCAACAACAGCTTCATAGTAAATGCTCAATCTACATGGCATACTTTGTGATTATATCAAGAGGGAAGGTGGGAAACTCTGAGTCAAGTACATGACAGTTGATATCATAGGTTTTGTGGGTCTCTGTCACACCTGTAGAACTTTGCTGACACAGTCTCAAAGACAGCATGGACAACAGAACAACACAGCCATGCTGGGCTCCAGTGATCCTTTGTTTTTTTAACACTACTTTTTGGTTTGTTTTGATGTTTTGCTGTGGTACTGGGCAATGCTGTAGCTGTGTGGTCGCTACATGAGTGTGTGGGTTCATGCAGTCCGTGGAATGAAGACACAGAGGCATCTTAAGAATGAATCTAGCCTTTCATGGCTGCAGGGGGATCCAGCCTCAAAGGACTGAAGCACTCTTCCCTTCACCTAGGGCATATTTATTTACTCTTTTTTACAGTTTAGATAGTTAATTTCCATACCTTCAAAGCAACCCAAAAGGAGCTCCCAGAGACCAAATGTCAGGTGCAAATTACTTGATTTCTCAGGTACCTCGGTTTTCCTTTTCTGGGTTTCCTGGATGAAGTTTTGCATAGGCCTTTGATCCTTGGAGGACTCTCTGATCCTAGACTCTCAAATAAGATTCACATAGGGCGATAAGAGAAACAAAAGGTAAGAGAAACAAAAGGTGTGATTAAACACAGGAAGGATTAGAGCTAGGTGCTGCTCTCTGGAGCCAAGCCAGGAGCTCAGCAGGAATGCCACTACACAATGCCATGCTTTTCTTAATTTCTTTTTCTTTAATTTTTTCCTTTTGCTTCCAGAGATGGATTCCATAACATTTTCACATACAAACATCATCAAATTCTGTTATTTTTCTCCTGCTGTCCTCTCCTCTGCCCCTCCCTCTCTTCCTCACCCCTTTCTTTCCCCAGATAGCCTCCTTCCTTTCATGACATACATGCTGCATTACAGTTTCTTGTCCCCTTCCACTCTCTGCAGATTTTTTCTGCTGATGCAGAAGCCATGGAGAAGTGCTGTTTACTGGCTTATTTCTCATGGCTGGTCAGTCTGCTTTCTTACAGAACACAAGATCACCAACCCATGTATGGCACCACAATTAATATACTAAGCCCTCCCCCATTAATCACTAATTAAGAAAATTACACATGCTTGCCCACAATTTCATCTTATGGAGCCATTTTCTCAATTGAGGCTCCCTCCTCTCTGATAACTCTAGCTTGTGTCAAATTGACATAAAACTAGCCAGTACAGCTGGATCTTGGGGGAGATCGATTCCCAATTTTCTAAGAAAGCGCCATATTGATTTCCAAAGTGGTTGAACAAGCTTGCATTCCCACCAGCAGTGGAGGAGAGTTCCCCTAGTTCCACATCCTCTCCAGCATAAAGTGTCTTCAGTGTTTTTGATCTTAGCCATTCTGACAGGCGTAAGGTGGTATCTCAGAGTTGTTTTGATTTGCATTTCCCTGATGATTAGGGATGTTGAGCAATTCCTTAAATGTCTTTCAGCCATTTGAGTTTCCTCTGTTGAGAATTCTCTGTTTAGTTCTAAAGCCCATTTCTCAATTGGACTGTTGGTTGTTTTGTCTAATTTCTTGAGTTCCTTATATATTCTGGATATCAGTCCTCTGTCAGATGTGGGGTTGGTGAAGATCTTTTCCCATTCTGTAGGCTATTGCTTTGCCTTGTTGACCGTATCCTTTGCTCTACAAAAGCTTCTCAGTTTCAAGAGGTCCCATTGATTGATTGTTTGTCTCAGTGTCTGTGCTACTGGTGTTATATTTAGGAAGTGATCTCCTATGCCAATGCGGTCAAGACTACTTCCTACTTTCTCTTCTAGCAGGTTCAGAGTAGCTGGATTTATGTTGAGGTCCTTGATCCACTTGGACTTAAGTTTTGTGCACGTTGACAGATATGGATCTATTTGCAGCTTCTACACGTTGATATCCAGTTATGCCAGCACCATTTGTTGAAGATGCTTTCTTTTTTCCATTGTACCCTTTTGGCTTCTTTGTCAAAAATTATATGTTCATAGGTGTGTAGGTTAATGTCAGTGTCTTCAATTCGATTCCATTGGTCCACTCTATATGAGCGAGAATTGTTGAAACCAAGGTTGGATAAAGCACAGGGACAAATAACCAAATGAATGGAAACACATGAACTATGAACCAAAGGCTGAGGGGCCCCAACTGGATCAGGCTCTCTGAATAGGTGAGACAGTTGATTGGCTTGATCTGTTTGGGAGGCATCTAGGCAGTGGTACCAGGTCCTGGGCTCGTTGCATGAGTTAGCTGTTTGAAACCTGGGACTTATGCAGGGACGCTTGACTCAATCTGGGAGGAGGGGACTGGACCTGCCTGGACTGAGTCTATCAGGTCGATCCCAGTCCTCAGGGGAGACCTTGATCTGGAGAAGGTGGGAATGGGGGGTGGGCTGGGAGGAAGGGGAGGGGGGCAGGAAGGGAGAGAACAAGGGAATCTGTGGCTATTATGTAGAACTGAATAGTATTGTAAAATAAATAAAAAAATATTTTGTACATAAAAAAATTATAAAATAAATTTTTTTTTTAAATTAAAAAAAAAAAAAAACTAGCCAGTACAGTAGAACTTCCAGTATAGCATCTTCTAGAACTAAGAAAGCAGGTCCTCAGGGAGAAGGCTTCTGGATCAGATATACCTTGAATCCTCCAAGTCTTGTGTTCAAAGTGTGAGGTGTTTTCAGCAATAAGGACTTACCTTCAACTTCTAAGAGGCAACCAAAGGCAACAGCAATAGCCTCTGTTGTTTTGGGAGCCCCTTGTACTCCATTGATTAACAACTCACAAGAAGGTTTCTCATGCCTGTTACTAGAGTTTATATTAGATAGTCTATGGCTTTAGGGGAAGCAATGTCATCCCAAATGGAATATTGTCACTAATGTGTGTGTGCATATTATGTATCTATATGTGTATTTACATGCACTTAAAAGTAATATATATAATTTTAAGTACATATAAAACAATGTGATTCCCTGAACAATATCCTTAGTGTTGTTTATCCCTCTTCCCTCTACTTCCATATTGTCCTTCCTTCCCCTTCTAATTAAAGCCCCCCCACTTCATTTTTTCCATTTCCTCTTCATAGAATTTGTACCATTTTATTTCCCTCTCTAGAGCTCCTTCCCACCCCATGGTCCCTTTTCTCTTCCCTGGTTTCTGCAGTGACTCCAGGTTATGTAATAACATCTGAAGATTTGAACCTAGGAACCACAAGTGAGTGAGAACATGAGTGTGTCTTTCTAGACACTTAATATAATATTTTCTAGTTATATCCATTTACCTACCAAATTTATGATTTCCTTATCTTTACAGCTATACAATATTCCATTTGTACATGTGCCACATTTTCATTATCTATTTATCAGTGGAAAGCATTTGCATTGTTTCCATTTCCTAGCTATTGTGAATAGAGACTATGACTACAGCTGAGCAAGTTTCTGTTGAGTCCTTTGAGCATATGCCAAGGAGTGGTACAGCTGGATCAGATGGTAGATCCATTTAAAGTTTATTTTTACAATTCCCTCACTGATTTCCAGAGCAAGTGGGTCAGTTTGCAACCCCACCAACAGCGAATGAAGGTTCCATTTTCCTCACATCCTCCCCAGCATTCATTGTTCGTTATTTTCTTAATCATAGCCATTCTGACTGGAGTGAAATGAAATCACAAACTTGTTTTTGTTTGCATTTTCCTTATTCTTTATTAATTCTTTATTATTTTTATGTTTTATTCATTCTACATACCAACCACAGATCCCCCTTCATCCCTCCTCCTGATCCCCCCAGCCTTCCCCGACAGCTCACTCCCTATCCCCTTCTCCCAAAACATAAGGCCTCCCATGGGGAGTCAGCAAAGCCTGGTACATTCAACTGAGGCTGATCCAAGCCCCTCCCCCTGCATCAAGGCTGTACAAGATGTCCCACTATAGGTAATGGGCTCCAAAAAGCCAGCTCATGTACCAGGGATAGATCCTATTCCCACTGTCAGGGGCCCCTCAGACCAAGTGATACAACTGTCTCACCCATGCAGAGGGCCCAGTCCAGTCCCCTGCAGGCTAAATGCCCTAACTGTCATCACAGAGCCTTCATACAATAACTGAGGGAAACAGATGCAAAGAGCCATGGCCAAGTACCAGGCCAAGCTCGGGAAGTCCAGTTGAAGAGAGGAAAGAGGTATTCAACAAGTGGCATCAAGACCATGATGGGGAAACTTACAGATGCATTTTCTTAATTGCTAAGGAAATGATGAACACTTTTTCAGATATTTCTTCTCCATTTTTATTTCTTCTTATGAGAACTCTTTTCAAATCCATAGCCCATTTTTCAATTGGACCATTAGGTTTCTTTTTTTTTTTTCATTTTTCTTTATTATTAAGAATTTTTTTACTCACTCTACATACCATCTACAGATCCCACCTCCTTCTTCCTCCTACTCCCTAGCCCTCTCTCCCAAACCACCCCACATTCCCACATCCCCCAAAACAAGGTCTCCCATGGGGAGTCAGCAGAGCCTGGCACACTGAGCCTAGGCAGGTCCAAGCCCCTTCCCACTGCACCAAGGCTGTGCAAGGCTTCACAACACAAGCACCAGATTCCCCAAAGCCTGCCCATGCACCAGGGACAGATCCCAGTTCCCTGCCTGGGTGCTCCCCAAACAGTTCAAGCCAAACAACCATCTTCTGTATCCATAGGGCCTAGTCCGGTCCCATGGGGGCTCCACAGCCACCAGTCCACAGTTCATGGGCTCCCACTAGTGTGGCTGGTCATCTCTGCACGTCCTCCCATCACGATCTCGACGTCCCTCGCCTGCAGTATTTCTCCTCTCTCTCATCAATTAGATTCCTGGAGCTCAGCCTGGTGCCTGGCCGTGGATCTCTGCATCTGCCTCAATCAGTCACTGGACAAGGGCTCTATGATGACAGTTAGGTTATTCGCTAGACAGGTCAACAGAGTAGACCAGTCCAGGCACCCTCCTGGACCACTGCCAGCAGTCCAAGGTGGGGACTATTAATTTTTTGACTCTTGTTTTCTGAGTTCTTTATAAATTCTACATATTATTCCATTGTCAGATGTATAGATGGTAAAGATCCCCTCCCTTTCTGTGGGCTTCCTCTTCACTTAAATCCAGTTTTAACCCACAGAATAATGGATTATTAACAAGCAATTGAATTTGGTGTTCAAATTAAGTGCATTTATCTCTAAGCCCAGTGCATAACTATTGAGCAGCTCAGTCTACTATACAGTAAACGAACTCTGTTGGAATGAATTTAGAAGAACATTGCCCTTATGAAGCAATTAATTAGTTTACCAATTAGTTGATCCAAATCAATTACACTTATAACCAAGAAAATACAACCAGATTCACTCATGACATATTTATTTTCTCTAAATATTGGGCTTACATGTACCTCCTTACAACTTCCTAAGAACTCAGTACTAAAAGTGTCCGTCGAAACAAGGAAAAGTATTCATTTCTCTGAAAATACATTTGAAAAGATATAACTTTAGAGTTTCATTCATGAGTCAAAATATCCTGAACTCCAGGCATCTATTTAAAAACTGTTTTCTAAATGTACAAAGGGTTTTAGTTTGATGAGGTCCCACTTATCAGTTGTTGGACTTAATTCCTGGGCAAATGGAATCCTATTAAGAAGGTCCTTTCCTACACCTATATCCTGTAGGGTACTGCCTATGTTTTCTTCTAGCAGTGTCAGTGTTCAGGTTTCACAGTTATGTCTTTGAGCCATTTGGATTTGGTTTTTGTGCAGGATGACATAGAGGGTCAAGGTTTCATTCTTCTACACATATGCATCCAGTTCTGCCAGGCCCACTTGTTGAAGATGTCATTTATCCAGTGTACATTTTTGGCATCTTAGTTAACGGTCAGATGGCTGTAGTTTTATATGTATGTGTGCTGTGAGCTTCTACTTTGTTCCACTGGCCTACATGCCTGTATTGAGCTCGTATCAAAATGCTTTCATCACTACAGATCTGTAATAAGTCTTGAAATCTGGAATAGGTAATCCCTCCAGCACTGTTTAGCTCAGGATCACTTTGGCTATTTGGGGTCTTTTGTGACTCCATATGAATTTTAGGATCTTTTCTAGTTGTGCCGAGAATATTGTGGTGAAGCAGGCATGGTGGCATATGTCTGTAAACCCAATACTTAGGAGGCAGAGGATGGCAGTTCTCAGAGCATTCAAGGCCAGCTTTGTCTGCATAGTGTGTTTCTGGACAGCCAGAGCTATAGAAAGAGACTCTATCTAAAAAAAAGAAAGAAAGAAAAAGAAAGAGTGTTGTGGAGGGTGCAGAGGCTGGAAAAGTTGCTCTATGGTCAAGAGCACTAATTGCTTTTGCAGAGGACCTAGGTTTAGTTCCCAACACCCACACAGTGGCTCACAACCATCTATACCTTGAGTTCCAATTCATTGTTCTCTTCTGACCTCCATGGGCTCCAGGCACAAACATGGTGCACATATGTACATTAGGGCAAAATACTCCTACACATGAAATAAAATAATCTTTCTTAAACAGGAAAAAAATGTATTAAAATTGTTTTCCTCTACCACATCCTTTTTCATTTTTTTATTTAAAAGTTTTCTTTTTTTTTTCATTTTACATACCAATCACAGTTCCCCCTCCCTCCCCTCCTCCCCATCACTCCCCACCTTCCCCCAACTCTGCCCTACCCCCATCCACTCCTCAGAGAGGGCTTCAAAATTTTTAACAGGTGTGTGGGCATTCAAATTGGAATTACATTGCATCTATAAATTGCTTTTGGTAAAATGCTCATTTTTCTCAATATTCTGCCAATCTACAATTATGGAAGCTCTTTTTTTTTCTTCCTCAATCTGTTCATTCAGGGATTTGAAGTTTTCATTGTAGAAGTCATTAAAATATTTTATTTTCTTAGATGCCATTGTAAATGGGAAAGTGCCCATGATCTCTTTCTCAGCATATTTGTTGGCCATGTGTAGAAAGGCTACTAGTCTTTGTTAAGTTGATTTTTTTTTATCCTGCCACTTTAGTGTAATTAGTGATCATTTAAGGAAGTCTTCTGGTGGAATTCTTGGGATCTCTTATGTATAATGTCATATCATGTGTAAATAGAGACGATCCAATTTATTTTTCTATTGTTTTCTGTTTATTTTCCTTCTCTTGAGGAAATGGGGAGTGGCTAGAGAGGTGAATCAGCAGTTGAGAGCACCAGCTGTTCTTCCAGAAGACCTGGGTTCAACTCCCAGCACCCACATGGCAGCTAACAACTGTCTGTAAATCCAGTTCTAGGGGCTCTGACACCCTTTCCTTACTTTTGTGGGCACTGCACACACGTGGTGCACAGACATACATACAGGTAACACACACATACACATAGAATAAAAATTACAATAAAAATAATTTTAAAGGAAGAAAAGGAGTGAGAATAGTGGACAGCCATGTCTCATTTACGATTTTAGTGGGATTACTTTGAGATTTTTTTCACCATTTAAAAAAATGTTGGCTATGAATTTGTTGTAGAAAGCCTTCATTATGTTGAGGTTTAGGTCCTCTGATCCTGTTCTCTCGATAACCTTTCTCATGAAGGAATGTTGGATTTTGCCAAAGGCTTTTTCTGCATCTACTGAGATAGTCATGTAAATTTATCAGGAGGCTTATTTATATGACTTATTATCTTAATTAGTTTATATATTGTTTTAGTTAGTGTTTTTATTGCTGTGAAGAGACACCATGACCATGGCAACTATTTTTTTTTCATTTTTCTTTATTAAGAAATTTTCTACTCACTCCACATGCTATCCACAGACCCCCCTCCTCCCACCCCCCTGCCCTCTTTCCCAAGCCACCCCACATCCCTACATCCCCCAAATCAAGGTCTCCCATGGGGAGTCAGCAAAGCCCAGCACACTGAGCCTAGGCAGGTCCAAGCCCCTTCCCACTGCACCAAGGCTGTGCAAGGTGTCACACCACAGGCACCGGATTCCAGAAGCCTACCCACAGACCAGGGACAGATCCCGATCTCCCTGCCTGGGTGCCCCCCAAACAGTTCGAGCCAAACAACGGTCTTCTGTATCCAGAGGGGCTAGTCCAGTCCCTGGGGAGCTCCACAGCTACCAGTCCACAGTTCATGGGCTCCCACTAGTGTGGCTGGTCATCTCTGCACATCTTCCCATCATGATCTCGACGTTCCTCACCTGCAGAATCCCTTCTGTCTCTCATCAATTGGATTCCCGGAGCTCAGGACCATGGCAACTCTTATAAAGGAAACCATTTAAGGGGGCTGGTTTACAATTTCAGAAGTTTAGTCATTATTATCATAGTAGTGTGCAGTCAGATATGGTGCTGGAGAAGGAGCTAAGAGTTCTACATCTTGATCTGCAGGATGTAGGAGTCTATGTTCACATGGACATTACTTGAACATAGGAGACCTCAAAGCCTGTCCCCACAGTGACATATTTCCTCCAACAAGGCCACAACTACTCCAACAAAGCAACATTCCCTACGGGGACCATTTTCTTTCAAACCACCACATACGTGTTGGTTGAACCAATCCTACATCTCAATATAAAAACCAACTTGATCATGGTGGATGACCATTTTTCTATATGATTGTATCCAGTTTACAAGTATTTTATTAAGGATTTTTTGCATCTTAATTCATCAGGGAAATGGGTATGTAGGTTTTGAGAGATTTTTATTGTTAATGTGGGGGGGGGGTTGGGTATTAGAGTCATACGGGCTTCATAGAAGGAGTTTGGAATTGCTCCTGTTTCTGTGGGGATTTTGAATAACTTAAGAAGAATTGTTGTATATCTTGTTTGAGAATCTGGTAGAACTACTGTAAATCTGTCCCTGTCTGTCTGGTTTTAGTCAGAAGGCTTTTTATTAATGTCCCATCTCCTTATTTGTTATTTGTATTTTTAGATCTTTTCTTGGTTTAATTTTGGAGACTTGGATAAGTCCAGAATTTTGTGCATTTCTTTTAGATTTTCCAACTCAGGTTTTTTCCTTCTACCATTCTGAATTTCTTTGTTGTCTGTTTTAATGTTTCCATTTTCATTTCTGATTCTGTTCATTTGGATCCTCTTTTTTCTTTTGGGTAGTTGGGCCAAGGTTCTGTCAATTTTCTTTATTTTCTCAAAGAAACAGCTGTTAGATTTATTGATTCTTTGTACTGTTTTCTCCATTCCTATTTCATTAATTTCTGCCTGTTTTGTATTATTTCTTGACATCTGGATTTGGGGTTGGTTTGCTCTTGTTTTTCAAACTCTTGAGTCTCTTCATTAAGTCATTCATCTGTGCTCTTTCTGATACTTAATGTAGGTACTTGGACCTACACATTTCCCTTATAAAACTGCTTTTAACTCATCATGAGGTTTTGTCCAGTTGTGTTTTCTTTTTCATTTAGTTACAGAATTTTTCTTATTTCTTTCTTGACTTTGTTAGTTATTTAGCCACGTTGTGTTCTTATCCTGCAAGGAAATGTCACAAAACACGACAGAATCCGCTTATAGGAGTTTTATTAGAGATAAAGGGATAGAGGGTGTGCAGGCCTGTGGGAGAGACACGTGCGTGGAGAAGAAGAAGGGACCGGGAACATGGCGCTCCACTTAAAAACCGGCTGGGGGTGTGGCCAGGTCCTGTCACTACTCCACGCGTGTGCGTAGATCACATGGTCACGTTGCGCACTTACGTGGCCATGAAACGTCACGGATCCTGGTTACGCGAGACGCCTTGACCAGGAAATGGCTATCTTGACCTGAAACTGGCTAGGCGGAGGTGTCCAGGTCTGCCAGGTATCCTGGTTACGAGAGACGCCCTGACCTGGAAATGTCTATCCTGACCTGGAATTGGCTAGGCGGAAGTGTCCGCCTGGTATATGCGACCGTAGGGGCATGTTGTGAACCCTTCAGACTTACTCATTATTCACTGATGAGTAGTTTAATCTCCATGAGTTTGTGGATTTAGATTTGTTTGCTGTTGATTTTAATTTTAATTTCATTGTGGTCAAACAGGAAACATTGAGGTATTTCAACTTTTCTGAATTTGTTAAGATATGCTTTGTGTCTCAGGATGTGGTTTGTTTAAAGGAAACATCCTTGGACTGCTGAGTAGAAGTATATCCTTTGTTGTTTTGGTGGAATATTCTACAAATATCTGTTGAATTCATTTGATGTATAATGTTATTTAATTCTTTCATTTCTCTGTTAACTTTTTTTTCTATATGAGCTGTGTGGTAGAGAAAGTGGAGTATGAAATCACCTGCTATTCTTAGGAAGATGTTAGTCTGTGCTTTCATTCCAGTACTACACTTTTTACAAAATTGGGACCACCAGAGTTTGATACATATATTTTTAGTATTGTAATGTTTTCTTGGCTAATTGTTTCCTTGGTTATAATGAAGTGTCCTTATTCATCTCTCCTGATTCATTTTAGTTTGAAGTCTATTTTATCAGGTACTAGGATAGCAGCACCTGCTTGCTTCTTGGTCCCAGGTGCTAGGAATAGTTTCCATCCTTTCTCTGTAAGGTGCTGCCTGTCTTTAAAGCCAAGATGAATAATTAGAGACAATAAAAAGAGTGACTCCCTTTCTTAATCCTTCAAGCTGGCCTTTTATGAGAGAACAGATGCCATTAACACCATTGAAGTTACTATGGAAAGTTGTGTATATTGATCATAATGATTTTGTTGTTGTTTGCTGTTGGAGGTATTAGTCACACTATGTGTTTCAGTAATTATGTTTTCCTTCTACTGTCTCTTAACTATGCTTATTCCTCTCTTCAGTAAAAGTATTGCTTACAGTATTCTCTGCAAGGCCAGCTTGGTAGACATGAATTATTTTAGCCCATTTGTATCATAGAAAGCTTTTCTTTCTCCTTCAGCTATGACAGATGATTTTGCTGGGTCCTGTTAGTCAATGTTGTCATCCATGGTCTTTAAAATATAGAGTGCATTACTCCAGGACCTTCTGGCTTTCAAAGTCTCCATTGAACAATCAGCTGTTATTCTGTTGTGTTTATATTTGACTTGAGTTGTTTTTTTCTCTTATAACTTTCAATAACCTATTTTGTTCTGCATATTTAGTGTTCTAACTATTACATCAAGAGAAGTTGTTTTATGGTGCTTTCTACTAGTGATATCTGAGCTACTCGTATCTGTGTGGGGTTTGTCTTTCCTGAGTTGGGGCAAATTTTCTTCTGTCATCTTGTTGAAGATCTGGTCCATACATTAACCTGGGTGTCTTCTCCTTCATCTATGCCTATACATAGAAGAATAGGTCATTTCATGATGCCTCAAACTTCCTACATGTTCATCCAGGGTTATTTGTTTATTTGTTTGTTTTGTTTTGTTTTATAAATATTCTTTGCTTATGAGGTCTAATTCATCTACTTAACTCTAAGTCTTTATATTCTGTTTTCTACTTGTAAGGATTTTCTTTGAATATTCTAATTGAGTTCTTAGATTTCTTCTTCATTTCAATTTGAGTTCTCTTCAGTATTTATTTCTCTTTGTTGAATTCCATTTACAAATCCTGGATTATCTTAGTTGTGTCATTCAGCCTTCTGTTTGTGTGTTCTTGCACAACACTCATGCATTTATTCTCTTTGAGTTCATTCTATTTAAGTTCACTGAGATAGTTTTTTCTGAATTCTTTAAACACCTTAATTTTTTGAGGTTTATGTTTGTTCAACTAAATTCTTGGTCTTAGGGTTCATCTGGGTAATTCTTACTGGAGAACATGTCCATGCGACTGTTGAATTAAGAGGGGGCAAATATTATCTTTACCTTTCATCATGTCATTGCAATGACACCTGGACATATGAGCTTCTTTTCTTGGTTCTGTTCCTATGGGCATAACAGGTTAGGCTTACCAACAGGATGTGCTACCCTGCCTCAACCTGGGATCAGCCTCAACAGCCTGGGCTGGGGCCATGTCTGGGGATTGTGGAAGGTGCAGTCAGGGCAGGATCAGGCAAACTCACCACACTGGTCCTAAGCACAGGATGCATGAACCATGATGAGCCTGAGGGATGGATGTGGTGTAAGCAGCCATGGGTTGTTGAGAGTTGCCAGGATGGCTGTGCTGGGGAGAACATAGAGCATATGTAGCATTTCTGTTTCTCTGTGCCATATGAATGCACTAGAGGGTTCCTGATGGAGAAGGATATGTGATCTAGTGAGTCCTAAGGAAAGGGAGAAGAGCCAGGAAGAGTTCATGATCCATCAGAAGCAATTGCAGACCTATCAGGGTTGAGGGGGATGCTCTAGGGAGTATATGTAGAATATCTAAGTCTCCATACCACCAGGATAAGTTAAGATGTTCCTGGGGATCAGGTGGGTCCCATGGGGAGAGAGAGTGTCTAGAAGGAGATCAGCATCCCTGGGAAGCAGCTATAGAGTGAGCAGAGGAAGGGGGTGCTGTATCTGAGAGTGCATGTCTAGAATATCTTTTATTTGTTTGAAAAGTTCATATCTTTTTGCACTGTATCTTGATCATATTCACTCTCAAATCCCTTCTACTCACTTCCCCAGAATACTCTCCCTATCATTGGCTCCCATTTTCGTGTCCTCTCTGTTTTTTTTTTTCATTTTGTTGTTGTCATCGTAAATTTGTTTGGGTTTTGTTGATGTTGTTTTTTTTAACCTCTCAATCCAATTAGTGCTGCCTGATAGAATAACTTTGGCCAGCCTTGTGCAAGTCATGCACAAGCACCTATAGCTGTAGTGAGTTCATAAGCACAACAGCCATGGAACATCTGGAAGAACACATTTCACAGGACACACTCTTTCCTGTCCTCCAGCTCTTTCATTCTTTCTGCCACTACTTTTGCACTGCTTCCAGATCCTTGGTGACCCACTTAGACGTCCCACTTAGGGGCAAGCACATAATAGACACTTAGCATTTTGACTATGGGTCTCTACATTAACTGCTACCTACAACAGAGAGAAGCTTCTCTGGACAAGGTTGAGAGAAACATTATTCAATAGGTATAACCATAAGTATTCAGAAGGCAGTTTAACAATACACCCATTTTTCAAAATAGCAACAAGTCTTTCCCTCAGGGCCATAACCTCCTGAGCCATAAGCTGTAGACTGCATTTACAGGTATGAATTCCCTCCTGTGAAATTCAGATCTAATAAGAAATTCTTCAAATATCATCAGAAGGGAGATGGCTACCCAAAACCTCCATGCCATTATTGCATTATTGCATCTCTAGGCATGTCTCACCTATCAGGTCAGTTTTGCAGCATCCAGGGTCACCATCAGGTAATATCATTGATGACTTTCTCCCCAGTGTCCTCATAGCATCTCCTAGTATTATGATAGTTACTCAGCATGAAAGAAGTTTCATGTCTGTTCCAACTTGGAGTCTCTAAGTCCTGTAACAAATGTTGTGTCTTCAGCAATAGGGTCTTAACTGTAGTTCTGGTAGACCACCAAAAGCAACAGCAACAGACTGCTGTTTTAGGAGTCTCTGCATCCTCCTTGACCAGTAATGCCTAGGAAGGTACTCCATGCTTAGCATTGGGATTTCTCTTTAATAATTCATGTCTTCTGAGGAAAGCATCATGCACTCATTACGCAATAGTCTATATTTATTTGTTATATTTTTTTATTAGCTTATGGTGTGTGTCCATAGGATGTTTCATACACTGTTAGTTTTGGTTTACCATCCCACCCACTCCTCTCCCCTATCACACAATCCCTATCCTCACTTCAAACTTGAGCCGCATAAACCTCACTTAAACATTTTCACATCACAATGGTTTTACTCTGTCTCCACCCCTTAAGGTCTGTTACCCTACCCCTCTATTGAGCTTATTATAATTTCCTTACCTCTAGAGAGTCTCCAAATAAGTCTCACATGGTCCCACCTCTAGATGAAAAGCTACAAGCAATTAATAGCTGCTGAGAGAGGGAAATTCAGTCTTCTCCAGAGATGAGTCCCTAATAGGTTATCCAATCCCAAGTGGTCAACATTAAATATATAACAGCAACACTACATAGAATTAACATACTGTGTGCATATATGTATGTATGTATGTACACAATGCATGCATGGAGGGATGGATGGATTATGTGTGGATGTAACAATCACTAAAGAGTAAAAGATAAATTTGGAAGGGAAGAAGGTAACACAGGAGGAGTTGGAGGGGAAAAGACTAAGAAAGATGTAAATGATGTAAATATGATATGGACTAGGAAATTCTCAAATTTTAAATTAAAAACCTTTAAAAGAGCAAATTAAACATACAAATCTAAATATATGGATCATATAAATAACATATGACCATTTGTTATATGATCCACATATGACAGAGAAATGTGGCATTTGCCTCTCTGGGCATGGTTACTTCACTAAGTAGGATATTTCTCATTTCCATCCATTTTTCTGTAGATTTTTCATTGGCCTTTCCTTCTGTTCATGTGCATATGTGTGGTATGTGTACACGTATGTATGCATCTTTGCATGTGTTGGGTCACACATATGTAGGAGTTCACACTGTGTGTGCTTGTGAGTACCCTAAATTAGTATCTAGATTCTTCTTCAGTTGCTCTCCCATTATTCCTTGAGGCAGAAGTTCTCATTCATTCCCAGAGATTGTCAGTGGAGCAAGTCTAGCTAGCTACCTTGCTCTTGGATCCCTTGACTCAACTTTCTGAGCCTGGAATAACAAGGGTCCAATGCAAATACAGCATGTACAGGGGATCTTGGGATCCAAATTCTAGTCTACATGCTTTTTTTTTTGTTAAACTCATTAACTTACTACCCCAGATGCTTTTAAGTGTGACAAAACTGAAAAGGACTTAGACGTGTGCATAGTAACAGATACATCCCAGATGAAAGGTCTTGGAGAGCACATCCTAGGAAGAGCTGAGCTCTCCCTTGGCACCTCAAAAACAAACATGGCCTGAGCCAGGCAGACCTTGGCCACATTCATGAGTGGTCAACCTACTACACTCAGGAGATGTTAGATGTTGTCCTACAGAAGACAGTGAAAGCAGATCTATAGATCCTGATTTCAAAGGCAAATTGGCCCCTGAAGCCAATCTCTCAAGGGCTAATTGTGTGAACTGATGCTACACTATGTGCTCTCACCAAATTTTCTTCAGCACCTTGACCAAAACAGTACAAGCAGTTGCCTTGTACTTTGGGTCACCTGAGGTGCTGAGGGATGAACTTGAATTCTGGTCCATGGGGCATCCTCCTGCCTGTCTTGAGTTCCTTCCAAAGAAGATGTTGAGAGGAGATTTGTGTTCAGGCCCAAACTGGAGAGAAGACTCCTCAGTTGCACTGGTTGGAGGAAGGGGGAGTAGGGCAGGAGGGAAGAAGTCAGCAAAGTGTGCTGTAAGAATGATGGAACAGGTTATACCAAGAGCAAGTGTATTAGTTTGTTTTCCATAGTCAGGACAGAAAACAAAGACTGGGTAACTTTTGTTGTTCTTGTTGTTTGTTTGTATGATTGATTGACTGACTGACTGACTGACTGACAGACTGACTAACTGACTGATTGTAGGCCAAGATATTTCCAAATTCACCATATGGAAAAGCAGTCCCTGGGCTCCTGATTTTCCTGCCTTCTGTCTTCTGAGTGATGAGTTACAGGACTACACTATAGTATTCAGTGTTTGTTTGTTTGGTTGGTTGGTTTTTTGTTCATTTGTTTTTAGAACTTGTATATTTAACTACACTTCTAGAGTCTATAAGTCCAAGAGTAGAGACTATGACTTCTTTGCTTAAGAAAAAAAAGTATATAGGCAAGCAGGTGACTGCAGGAGAGATAGGGAACCCCTTCCCACAACAGCTTGCCCAATCCTACCAATCCTAGAAGAAAAGTATTGGTCAATTATTAAGAGGCCTTCTCCCATGACTCCATACACTCACAATAGACCCTTGCCCGCATACTTTTACAATGGCAACTGAGTTTCAATATTACTTTCAACATGATTTTCAGTCAGGACTAAAGACATCCACACAGTAGTCATAATCAAGGATTGTTGTTACCAATATCTAGAAGGCAGTACAAAACATGCCTGGGGTTTCCAGGCCTGGGGACAGGGGACAAATTCCATTCCTTGAAACATAAACTCTAAGGGATCCCAAAACCATCCCTTCAGACCCACAATCTCAGGACTTACAAACGATATTGTTCGGACTGCAATGGTGGGAGCCAATGTGATCTGTCAGAAGCAGACATTGGCTCCATTGTCTATAATCTCCCCAGTACTCCATGGCCTACTATAGGGAAAAACCACAGGCCCTAAATTACAGACAAGAAAGTCAAACCTCAGTGGAACTACTGCATCATCCCATTGACTGAATGAGGATAGTTGTGTCTGTGAACTCACCCTATATTCTCATACCCAAGAGTGGGTCTAGCAGAGAGTGAAACCTCAATAAATATCTAAAGAGTGAATAAACATCATATAGCATTATTATTGTTGTTGTCATTATTATTATTATTAATTATCAGTCAAGTGAAGACTTGAACTAAATTCTTCTAGTTGAAAGCTCACAATCTTTGTACTGTACCATTCAGAATATCCCAGCGCCCATAGCCAGTTGGTTGTACAGCTTAGACAGATGTCTAAATTCATCCAGTTGTTAAGAATGGAAGGAAGAGAGGAAGGAAAGAATGAAAGAAAGAACAAACAACTCTACTATGTACACTTATGCTCCATCATTCTTTCCTAATTTATGATTCATTTCAGAAATACATCAGAATGAAAGAAGAGAGAATCTTTACCACACAGAGTCCTGGAAAACAGAGGATTTGCTCCAAAATTTCACACAGCTATTACTTCTACAAAAATCTTATCCAAGAGGCTGGGAGACTTTGGCCAGGAAAAGCTGGCATAAATGTAGAAGGGAGGAGAGAGGACATCTGATTGAGATCCGAGACTTATTTAAGCCAAACCCGGATACCCAGAAGAAGCCTCAACTAGTCATATTAGAGGGGGCTGCTGGGATTGGGAAGTCAACGCTGGCCAGGCAGGTGAGGAGAGAATGGGGAGAAGGCCAGCTCTACAGGGATCACTTCCAACATGTCTTCTACTTCAGCTGCAGAGAGCTGGCCCAGTACCAGCAGCTGAGTCTGGCTGAGCTCATAGCAATAGACCAGACTGTGCCCAGAGCTCCCATTAGGCAGATCCTGTCTCACCCTGAGAAGCTGCTCTTCATCCTGGATGGCATAGATGAGCCATCATGGGTCTTGAAGGAGCAGAATCCTGAGCTCTGTCAGCACTGGAGCCAGCCACAGCCTGTGCAGAGACTCCTGGGCAGTTTGCTGGGGAAATCTATCCTGCCTGGAGCTTCCTTGCTGCTCACAGCTCGGACCACAGATCTACAGAAGTTCATCCCTGTCTTGGGGCAGCCACGTTGGGTGGAAGTCCTGGGCTTCTCCAAGTCTGGACGGAAGACATATATCTACAAATATTTCACAGAGAAAAGAGAAGCAATTAAGGCTTTTAGCTTGGTTAAATCAAACCCAGTGCTCTCAACACTGTGTGTGGTACCCTGGGTATCCTGGCTTGTCTGCACTTGCCTGAAGCAGCAGATGCAACAGAAAGGAAACCTCTCACTGACCTCACAGACCACCACAGACCTCTGCCTGAAATACCTTTCCCAAATTCTTCCAGGTCGTGCCCTGGGGACCCAGCTCCTAAGGCTCTGCTCACTAGCTGCAGAGGGGATCTGGAGAAGAAGGACACTATTTAGTGAATTCGATCTCTACATGCAAGGGTTATCTGAGTATGTCACGGCCCATTTCGTGAAGATGGGTGTCCTTAAAAAGCAGCACAGCTCTATGAGTTACAGCTTTGCCCACTTGTATCTCCAGGAGTTCTTTGCAGCGATGTCCTGCATCTTGGAGAATAATGTGCAGAGTCGTGGTTATATGTGTGTCTACAGAATTGTGAAATTACTGAAGGAAGTCTATGGAAGGCAAGACCTGTTTGAGACACCCTTTGTGCACTTCCTGTTTGGTCTTTTAAGTGAAAAGGGAATGAAAGAGATGGAGAAGATCTTTGCCTGCAGGTTGCCTTGGGAGACAAAGTTGTACCTGCGACGGTATATCCTAGGGGAAATCCAATGCCATCAACCATATTCTCTGGGTTTATTCCATTGTCTGTATGAGATTCAGGATGAATATTTCCTGAGAGTTGTTATGCACAATTATCAAGGAACAAAGGTACGCTCCCCAGTGGATATGGTACACCAAGTTTTCCTGACAAACAAAAAGTACCTGTTGGTCCAGACAGACGTGGAGCTCATGGTGGTCACTTTCTGCATTAAGTTCTGCAGCCATGTGAAAAGGCTTCAGCTGAATGGGGGTGGACAGCAGGGACAAATGTCAACGGCCCCCAGGGTACTTCTGTGAGTATCTAGATAAAGCCCTCCTTCCAGCTTCCCTGTGGATCCCATGAGCACACATGTTCTGAGCACCAGCACCACTCTTAGCTGAATCTAGTGCAGTAGGATACAGGTTACCGGTGACATCTAACTGCTGAATCTGACCACCTTTCTCTATTTGCCTCTGTGTGTCTGACTATACAATGGGTCTATGAGCTTCTATCTCTAAGTCAATGAGGACTTCCATCATCTCTGATTCAAATCTTCTTCATCTTCCACAATGTTAAAATGGCCCACAGTTACTGATCCTCTCTCTTACCACGCTTTCTCTCTGAGGGACTGCTAATTCAGCTCCTACAGACATCATCCCCTATCCCCACAACAGTGACCTTACCTCTAAGGTCTTCCCACCATCACCTCAGAAGGCAATGTGTTAGAGTCCCTATATTTTCCCTCCCCAAATGACTTCCTTGTATGTGTCAACGAAAGCAACATGGGCCTGGCACTCAGCCTGAAGGCTTCCAAATTTCCCACCAATCCCAGCAGCAAGGTAGAACTCCTCTTCCAGGGTGACCTGCCACTGTTCAGAAGCGGTGACTCAGTATGTGTCTCTATGCTATCTAGATGGTTCATTAAGCACTAATTTTATACCGGGCCCTACCAATTAATAACAAGAGAGAAATAAAGTTGCTGCCTAAAGATTTCTAACCTGTGAAAGAAGACAGCCAACTATTCTAATTACATAGGGCGTGACTCTTGCAGTAACCAGGAACAGACCAGTTATCTTAAGTTGAGGACTTTGACATCAATCTAAACAACCTAGCAAGAGCCCATGTGAAAAGTAAATAACTTGAAGTTAGTGGAACAAAGGTTAGAGAACAGGAAGAAGATGAGGAGAGGAGGGAAAATGATTCAAAGAGAACAAATGTAATTAAACTGTGTTACAGAATATAGGAAGTTGTCTCAGTTACTCTCATTTTATATTAATAGGTAGACTAATAAAAACATGCTTACTGTAAAGGAGTAGGGATTTATCAATTATCAAAACAACAAAAATTAATATCCTTCAGAATTCCATTTCTCAGAGAGTACAGCAATAAGAATTGGGGTAGCAAAGCTTGATAGAGCACTCTTGTCATTCCAAACTCAGAAGGCTGACACAAGAAGGCCAGAAGTCCCAGTCTAACCTGGGCTACATAGTGTGATGCTGTCTCAAAATATCCCTGACTAGGGATGTTACTCATTTGGTAGAGAGATTGCCTAGTGTGTTGGTTAATTTTCTGTTGCTGTGATAAAACATCATGGCTAAAACAACTTATAGAAGAGTTTATTTGGGCTTTATGGTTCTAGAGGGATCAGGGTCCACCATGACAGAGGGAAAGGATGTGACTGGAGCAGCAGCTGAGAGCTCATGCCTAAACCACAAGCAGGAAGCTAAAAGAGTGTACTAGGAATGGTAGAAGACTTTGACATCTTAATTCTGCCCCCAGTGACATATTTCCTCCCATAAAGCCACACCTCCTAAGCCTCCCCAAAGAGTACCAACAATTGAGGACCAAGCATTCAAATGCCTAAGACTGGGTGACATCTCATTCAAAACACCACACCTAATAGCCCAAGACCCTAGGTTTGATCCATAGCATTAAAGAAAAAAATTGTAACATTCAGTTTAATCTTTTCTGTACATATTTTTCTTTGGTATTATTAAGACACAAAATCTCTGTTATCTTACATTCACATTTATTTTCTTAAAGAATTAAGGCTGTCTTCTCTCCTTACTAAAGGTCTAGTACAATACCATTCTGAATAGCCTTATGATAATGCCTAGGGAGAATACCGTAGTGAATTGGATCATTTTCTTGTTCTAGGCCAGTATAAGTCGATTCTAAGTGTCTATGGTTACAGAAAAGTGACCCTTAAAGGGCCTTGATACAGATGGTGCAAGCAGAAGTGGTCTGCTGTGTAGCTTTAGAAGAATTCTCAGTATTTACAGAGACAGAGGCCAGTTACAGCAAGAGAAACAAGGAACACCAGCCTGTTTGCAAAGGATAGTGGCTTTAGGAGCCGGGGACAATCCCAGGGGAAAAGGAGAGGCTTCAGCTGCTAGTGAGAAAGAACAGTTGAAGCGAAAAGTCAGACAAGGCAGGGAGATCAGCAAGGAGACCATTGCACACTAGAAAAACAGGGGTACAGGCTGGCCAAAGTCAGGGAATATACAATGGCAAGGTGCCTTAGGATTTCTATTGCTGTAGAGACATAGTGACCACTGCAACTCTTACTGAGAAAACATTTGATTGTGGTGGCTCACTTACAGTTCAGAAATTCAGTCCATTATCATCATGGCAGGACATGGCTACATGTTGATATGCAGGCAACTGGAAGAACTGTGTCACTGTGCATGACTTGAGCATATATGAGACCTCAAAGCCTGCCTCCACAGAGACACACTTCTTCTAGCAAGACCACACCTACTCTAATAAGCCCACTCCTCCTAAAATTGCTACTCCCTTTTGGGGTCATTTTCTTTCAAAATACCACAGGGAGCAACATCTGTGTTTGTGTGGCTCATGATGGTACCTCTTGTTTTTTGAATAGCACATTCTGAAGTGCCACTTTCAATCAGTGTAAATAGTAAACATACATCAACACTACCATCCTTTGTGGGCTGAGAGAGTGGGTACACTGTTAAAAGAACCTGATGCTCTTTCAGGAGATGTGGATTCATTCCCAGCACCACATCAGATGGCTGACAACCACCTTGCTCATAGCTACCTTGCTCACAACCACCTTTATTTATAATCCAAGAGGATCTGATGCCCTGCTTCAAACCTCAGCTGGTTTCTGCATGCATAGCATAGAGTACACAGAGACAAGCAGGCATACAAACATGCACTGTGTTAGTTAGGACTTTTATTGCTGTGAAGAAACACCATGACCATGGCAATTCTTATAAGAAAAATATATAATTGAGATGGCTTGCTCACAGTTTCAGAAGTTCAGTACATTATCTTCATGGTGGGGAGCATGGCAGTGTGAAGGCAGACATGGTGCTGGCTACATCTTGATATGCAGGCCATGGGAAATTGAGACTGGCACTCTCAGTGGTATCCTGAGCAAAGGAGACCTTAAAGCCTAAGAATGACACAGGTCCTCCAACTAGGCCTCACCCACTCCAATAAAATCACACCTCCTAATAATGCCACTCCTTATGAGGTTCTGGGGGCCAATTATATTCAAACTATCACATACACATAAAGTAAAAAAAATAAATAAAGCTTTTTAAAAACACCATCACTCAAAGTTTAGAATTTGGTTTACTTAACATTCTTTGGTCTTGTAAAACTAAAAGAAAACATCCTATACTTTCGTTTCAGCCAAAGTTGGCCATCTCTAATCTGTGTTTTCAAACTTGTCATTCTATTTTGAGTTTATTATGTTGTTTTGCTTACAGTGTTAGGGGTCATTTGTTGCACACACCAGACACATAGCAACTGCCAGCCCCTTGTGGTGTGTAGCTTAGGCTGGTTTAAAATTCACGTTCCCCTGCCTTTATATGCTTTGTTTCTGGCATTAAAGGAATGCCTTACCACACATGGTGGTGTTTTCTCTCTCTCTCTCTCTCTCTCTCTCTCTCTCTCTCTCTCTCTCTCTCTCTGCCTGTCTCTCTGTGTGTATGTCTCTGTCTCTCCCTGTGTCTGTCAATTTATCTCTCTGTATGTATGTTAATTTCTCTCTCAGTCTATCACACTCTGTCTCTCTCCATATGTCTCTGTCTTTCCCTATCACTATATCTATCTGTCTGCCTGTCTGTCTATCATCTATCTATCTATATCTCCTCTACCCCTTCCCTTGGAAAGATATGAGGACATGTGAACCAATACATCTGTAATGTTCACTGACCATGCTAAACATCCCATCATAGATTCGTTCTCAACCACCTCTCCTGAGCTCTTTTCCCATCTCCCCTTTCCAGTTTTCCTTTATGAGACTCTAGAATTCTGTTCTAAAGGAAAGCAGTTTATGAACATCAAAAGGAGGAAAGCCAAGTGTCCCTGCTTGGCTCAGCCTGGGAGGGGGGACTGGACCTGCCTGGACTGAATCTACTAGGTTGAACGCAACCCCAGGGGATTCTTTGCCCTGGAGGAGATGGGAATGGGGGGTGGGCTGGGGGAAGGTAGGGGGGTGGGAGGGGGAAGAGCAAGGGAATCCATGCCTGATATGTAAAATTAAATTAAATTATTAAAAAAAGAAGGAAGGCTGTCTGAATTACCAATGTCCTCCATTGTACCAGGGCCTGTGCAGGGCACTGTATATTAAGAAGAAAAGATGCCAGCTACCTGTTCACACCCTGTGGGACACCTAGACTAGTCAGAAACAGACACACAAAATGAGAACACAGCATGCTATGATAAGGATGTAGATGAGGAACCACTCAGAGGAAAGGATCCAGATGTTGGAGCAAAGGAGCATTTAGAAGCTGGTGAAT
This sequence comes from Peromyscus leucopus, assembly GCF_004664715.2. NCBI lineage: Eukaryota > Metazoa > Chordata > Mammalia > Rodentia > Cricetidae > Peromyscus > Peromyscus leucopus. The sequence goes on from NC_051086.1 coordinate 54,384,839, forward strand.
CCTAGAAACAGCATATTGAGACCTGGTGCTCAGGGTGACAGAAACCTAATCTGCTGTGTGGGGCTGTGTACTTCAGACCATGCACATGCAATTCACATCCCTCATAACCTCTCTCTCTCTCTCTTTCCCTTCCTCCCTCCCTCCCTCCCTCCCTCCCTCCCACAGGTTCCGGTGGACCCCAATCACTAATGCCAGTTGGCAGATTCTCTTCTCTACTCTTGAGTTCACAGGAAACCTGAAGGAGCTGGACCTAAGTGGAAACCCACTGAGTTACTCCGCAGTACAAAGTCTTTGTAGGACCCTGAGATGTTCCAGATGTCACCTAAAGACATTGTGGTGAGTCTGGCTTGGGTTCTTCCCTGAACCAGGGATGGATGGCAGGAGAGCAAAAGCAAAAGCTAGATCTAGGGTGAGGTTTAGTATTTATCAAATGTTCACCAAACTCTTGACTGTGCTAGTGACAGATTCCAGACTTGATATAACCAAAAAAGGGGGGGGGATTCTGTTAGTGATTATGAAAGACTGACCTTCATCAAGGAGCCCCACTAACTAATGATAACACCAGGCTCATGAACGCTTCACTGGAGCAAACTTCCTGAGAAAGGGGCTAGGAGAGCTGGAGAACACAGAGGAAGAGGCTAAATGAAGCAGGGAAGGAGAAAGCTCCAGGCCCAGGAATGGTGTCTTCCTATTTCCTCCTGCTCTCTGCACTTGTAACCAGACTTCTACTCTGTTTGTATGGACTCCATCTTTATTAAGATTTCACATAACAAGTGAGATCACGCCCTATTCTATGGCTGGTGAATTTCACTTCAGATGGCTCTTGAAATATACCAGGGAGCTGTCCTGGGCCTCATGGAGCTCTGCCAGGGCAAATCACAGCAGAGCAGTGGTCCACAACCTGCACTCCATTGCTCCTGCAGCTCAGCTGTGGGAAGCATGGAATCATCCCCTGAGAGTAGAGAGGGCACTCCAGAGAGCTAAACATTGCTAACACAGTAAACTAAGGCTCACAAAGGGAGACCTGAACCTGGTTCCCAAGAGCAGTGAGCCCTGGAGAAGCTGATGGTAAGCATCTCCCATGCAGGCTTGTCAACTGTGGTCTCACATCCAACTACTGTCTGGCCCTGGCTTCAGTGCTCAGGGCAGGCTCGAACCTGGCTGAGCTAGACCTGCAGCTGAATGACCTGGGCAACCATGGTGTGAGGCTACTGTGTGAAGAGCTCAAGAATCCTGCCTGCAAACTCAGAATCCTGCGGTAAGTAATAACCCGAGATTCCCTCTGGGCAGGAGGCAAGGGAAGGGACATGCAAGTGTGTTACTAGATGACAAGACAAAGAAAAGAAAAGGGACAGATAATGCACAGTCAGCCTGGCTCCTGACCAGCTGTGACACCAATAACCTGTGACTTGAGCAAGTTGTTTTCTTCTCTAAAACTCAGTTTCCTCATCTATCAAATGGAATGCCATACACACCTCCTTAATTGTAATGACATAAAATGTACATACATAAATACAAAGATAATACCAGGTAGGTAGCCAGGCAGAGTGCAATTATTTGTATTAGTAAGTTTATTATCCTAACAGACTTCCAGGCCTTACTCCAAGACATCACTTCAATCATTTATTCATTCATGAATCCATCCATGCATTCATCCATATCAGGACCCCTGTGTACCAAGCACTGGTCCAGACCCTAGGGATACAATCACAAACACACATGGCTCTGTCCTCCTAAAGCTGTGTGGAAAGAAACAGACATAGATCCCCTGTGAGCCTGTGATTTATTATTGACAAGCTCTGTTAAATGCTGTTGACTCCACAGCATTGTAAGAATGTAATGCTGTGAGAGGGCCTGCTTTATTGAATTGCTCAGAAGGGCTTCTTCTAGGCCTGATAGAGAAATAGGCCTTGGTTGGGCCAACCTGGAGCAAGTAGCCCTAGAAAAGGCAGAGATGGACAAAGCTCTAGAATAGAAAGTGGCTGGAGCCCTGGAGGGCCATGGAGTTTCACTACAAGAGCTCATGGTGGTCCTCTGTCCAGAATTCCTATGGGGATATGGCCATGACCTCTAGCCACTGGGAATGTTGATAGCTACCATGCTGCATGATGCCCTTTAGCAATAGGAGTACCCTCATCTATGGACATGTTTCCTTCCTGGAACAGTCTGTTTCTAATGACTGACCTGTTGGGGAAAGGTATAAAGGGCCACTCCCTCATTTCAGCTTTTTAAAGACCCAAAGGTCCTCATCCTTGTATTCTCTCTGCATACTGACCAAGCCCCACTGAGAATGTGTCATGGAGACACCTCCCTCCTCTCAGCCTGCTACTACCCATCCTTTGTCCTGGTTTTGAATCAGGAATAAGCCTTAGTAAGGGTCCTCACTAGCTCCATCTACAGACAACAGAGTCCAGGATCCTGAACCCTGAGGCCTCATGATCCTGTGGTGGATTCCAGAAGAAACAGCCCCTCTTGTGCTTGCAGGCTGGACCAGGCCCCTCTCAGTGATGAGGTGATGATGGAGCTCAAGGCTCTGGTAACAGAGAATCCACAGCTGCTCATCTCCAGCACATGGTAAGGGGTAGACACAGAACTCTCTCTGGTCAACCTAGGCTGTATGTGGTTGCTCAAGAGCTGAGAGGTAGGAAAAGGGTCCTGAGGTGATGGGAAAGACAGATCCAGGAAGAAACCAGGAAACCACAGCAACCAAAGTAAGGAAGTTTTGTTAGGAAGTTGCATTATTTTTATTTAGCAAAAATAGAATCATATAACATGACTACGTAAGTTTTCTGACTACATCAGAAAAAAAAGAGTATTTGAAAGGTGAGTTAGTAGTAAGTTCTCTGGGCACAGCAAGTATGACAATGGTAGCCATCATTAAACTCAAGCCATTGAACAGTGAAAGCAGAAACCACATTTTAAAAAGATACAGAAAATCTCTTAGAGAACAAAACCACTATTGTATGCTAATACCGCCACTACACACACATACCACAGGAGTATATGCACACCACACACACACACACACACACACACACACACACACACACACACACTGTATTGTGGTATATAAAGCCTCAGGGCAGAAGTGTCATTTTACACCCCCAGAGCCTGTGCTGAAGCTGGATGTTTCTCCCAGTTTAGTTATTTCAGCTCATGACCATGAATTCCACCTTTCCTCAAGTTCCTAGCTGCCATGCAACAGGTGAAAGAGAGAGTTCTGTAGACATAAGACAGTCATCCATTCATTGAACAAACATTTGTGCAAGACCCACTGTACTTCATACACTGTTTTGGCATCTGAGGGCACATAGGTAAACAAGGCAGATATGGTCCAACATTCATTATCTCAGTCCAGCAGGGAGGGGACACTTGTTCCCCCACAGTCCATGGGACTATACCTGGAAAACCTATGAGTGCAGTGTTGATCTGTCTGACCTCATCCTAAGCTAAAGTGAGCTAAGGTGTTTTCTAAAAGATGAGAAATGTGGGGTTGATCCAAGAAGAAAATTCTAGGCACAGATAGAGGATAAGGAAGCAGAGGGAAGAGCTTGATTGGGGAACAGGGAACCGTCTGTGAGACCATCTGCTCTGCCTCACCATTATCTGGGAGCTCCACAGAAATGCAGGTTCTCAGGCCCTACTCCATCCCTGCTGACTTAGAATCTCAGGTGGGACAGCTTTCTTCAGTGAGCTTTCTGACTGAGCAGCCTGTCCAGGTGATATTTTAACACAGTGATTTGAGAGCCACTGGTCTAGATGTCAGTGAGCAGGAAAGGGTGATATAGGAGGGCCTGGAGAGTAACCGGGGCCACAGCAAGAACTATGAACCACGCTAAGGATCTTATGTTTTCCCCAGAGGAAATGAGAGGCATTCCAGTGCCTAGGCCATGAAGGGGCATCTCCACCTACTTTTTATGGTCAGCTACTATGTAAAATATGTGCAAGAAGGGACCAGATCAGAAGCAGAGATGCCTGCCAGAGGATGCTACAGTGGTTCAGGACAATGCTCACTCCATCCTTGGACAAGAATGGAGTGTGTGGAGGGAGAGAATAGAGAACAGAAAGGAGAGAGATTTGGGAGGTACTGTCTAGGTGATTGGCATTCAGGGTGAAAGATTATTAGTCTGTTTTGTGCAGCTATAACACAACGTCTGACACTGGGCATTTAACATGAAGAACTGAGATTATTTCTTGCAGTTCTGGATACAGGGAAGGGCAAAGGCACGGACCTTAAATCTAGGGAAGCCCTTGTTCCTGTTCCATCTGACTGCACAACTGGGAAGGCTGAGAGTGAGAGGCTAAGCTGGCTTTTGTGACAAGTTCTGTCGGGCCACCAGAAGCTATTCCTGTGATGATGACATTAACCGCTTCCAAGAAAGCAGAGATGTCATGATCTTATTGGGTCTTATCCTTCATCCTATTAGCACTGTGACATTGGGGATTGACTTTCTAATGAGTAAACATTGGGGAACACATTCAAATTAAAGCAAGGGAGGGGATGAGATGATCTCTGTACAGGCAACATGGATACCACAGAGGATGGGGGCCTTCATACAGTTCTGGCCCAGAGAAGAATCATGGGACTGAGTCTGGATTCAGATGAGTTAGATTTAATGTGGGGATATTGTATACACCACCCTGGTTTCCCCAGTTTCTTCAGATGTCTAAGGGAAAGAACATATCTGTGTATAGGAACCCACATGTGATGGTCCCTAATAAGAACCCGGATGGAGAAGAAATGGTTGATAGCCTGACCTCATTCAAGCATCAGAGACTACAGTCAGGTATGTGATGGTTTCAGACCCAGAGTATCATGATTGGCAGATTAAGGGGCATCTACAGGAGGAAGCCATCATTTCTTTCTTTTTTTAATTTATTTTTTTAGAATTTAATACACAAGTACTAATATTTACATCACTTTTAGCCCTCAGCCCTCAATTGGCCCACTCAAAAAACTCCTGTGCCCCACCAACAAACTCTCTCTAAAATTTATGACAAGCACTTAAATATTATTGTTAAATATATGTATATTTACATATATATATATATATATATATATATATATATAATCTGATAAGTCCACTTAGTATTGGTTGCATATATGTTTCAGGTTCACCACTTGTGACTGGATAACCTATTAGTAAAATCTTTTTGAGGGAAAGACTAATTTTATCCCTTATCCTACCAGCTATGAATTGCTTATAACTCTTCATTTAGGAGTGTGACATTACTAAATTTCCCCCATCCACATTAGCATGTCAATTAATGTTGTCATTGTGCAGATCTTGTTGAGGCAGAGATATTGTTGAGATTTCATTGGCATAACATTCCTATCATATACAGAAAACATTATGTAGAACAGATATCCTGGGAGTGGTCATCATTTCTATCCCTCTATCTCTGACATGGAACACTACAGGCTCTCCAATAAGAGCACCACCCCTTGTAAGACATTCTACACCTAGAACCCAGAGGGAATACTGCTTCCTTCTCTCTCTGCCTTGGGGGATGCTGATATCACTTTCTCAAGTCTGTGTCTTGCATCCAGCTCTATACTAGGACACCATGTCTCATTCTGAGCTGCTTTGGCCTAGGACTCACCTCCCTATGACTTGCTCACCTATATTGTGACTTACATTCTTTTCTTTTTCAACATACCCACTTGAGACATGCTAGGAAAATCAATACTTAATAGGATCAGTAAGAAAGAAAACACAACAGCTGGATTGGGAACAGGTAGTATGGTGGGATGGTTGGTCAAAAAGCATGGTGGAAAGACAATAAAACACACACACACACACACACACACACACACACACACACACACATATGAAAAGCACAAAGGTAGCCTGATGAATAGTGATAAAATCTGAAGGCACACTTCCTGCTAAGACCTAGACTGGAGAACCTGGAAAAGTTCAGCCATGGTCTGTCCATTTCTAGGGAAAGCTTGGGAGATAAGCCTGAACGACACAGAGTGACCAGTTGCCTGACCTCTACTAGAGGAATGGTACTTAAAACATGCACCACTAAAGACTTCCCATCCATCTTCTCCTGCCTCTCCAGAACACAAGCCCCTGGAACCACTGGGGACTGAAGATGACTTCTGGGGCCCTACAGGACCTGTGGCTACAAAGGTGGTTGACAAAGAGAGGAACCTGTACCGGTGAGTGAGCTCTGCCTGGAAAATGTGACTTTCCCCAGCACACTGTCCACACTTCTCACCTGGTCTCTACTGTGTCTTCTGCTGCCCTCACTATTGCAGGTGAAAGGCCAGGACAGGAATATGATATTTGGGCTGTTATAAAAATAGAGAATTGTTTAATAAAAATTTTCAGACATTTACAAAACTGGAAAGCACAAGAGCTTCCCTGTCCAATTATTCACCTCCAGCAATCATTTTTCCAAGTTTGTTTCAACTACTCACATTCCCCCTTTGTCATCACTGTCACAGTATTGTGAGTCCAGGACATCAGGTGACTTCACACACAAACATTTCACTATGCCTTCCCCATAGTTAAGACAGGACCTCATCTTTCATGACCAGTACACCATTACCATATCAACAGAGCTGAAGGGGGTCCTTCATTCCATCTAAAAAGTCAGTGCTCAACTTGGGTCATTATCTGGGTCTTTCTACTGATATAAATAGCATCCCTCCCCTCATTATATTTGGGTCCTCCTGTCTCTTAGATTTCCCTTAAATCTCTGTAGTCTCTACACTCCTGCTTCACTAACAACCACTGTGTGCCAAGAACCCACTAGGAGCGGAGAATGTGAGGATGAATTCAGCAGCTTTATCTTCCAAGGGCCATAGTCCCTTGAGTAATGAATAACTATATCCACAGTCAGGGTGTCTTCCATAACCTGTTACCCTCCTCCAACACTGTCACAGTCACTGTCTCAGCTGGAGAAACTATCACATTCAACTTCCACAGAAACTGACACCTGTCTACCCACCAGGTACCAAACAGGAAGCCTTGAGATCACTCAGAACTCACAGGTCTATAGATTGTGTTGTTGTTGTTGTTACCCCTGTGTACAGATTAGGAAACAGATTTGAGGGTTAAATGACTTAGCAGGGATCCACAGACAGACAGCAGAGGAACCAGACCTCAAAGCCATCTGGATGACGTCTGCTGTGTCCCCAGCCCTGCCCTGGGTCTGTACCCAGCAGAGGAGCAGAGCTGGTGCTCACTGGTGTCTGCCTCTCCCTCTTATAGAGTTCAGTTCCCTGTGCCTGGTTCCTACCACTGTCCCAACTCAGGACTAGGCTTTGTGGTGACAAGGGCCGTGACCATCGAGATTGGATTTTGTTCCTGGAGCCAACACCTGGACAAGACTCCCTTGCAGCACAGTCACATGGTGGCTGGGCCTCTGTTTGACATCAAGGCTGAGCAGGGAGCTGTGGCTGCTGTGCACCTCCCTCATTTTGTGGATCTCCAAGGTAACCAAGGGAAGCATAAGGAGTAGAGGGGTGGTAATGGCAGGAGTTGACAGGTCACATAGCAGACAGTAGAATGGTGGTGATGAGGAAAGGTCTCATGACTTACTTAGCAGGGCAGAGCAGGTTATGAAGGTGAACACTGAGATGTTTTGTCATCCCTTCTTGTCTGATGTATCTTTTTTGAAGCATGTGTCTCCTAGCCTTATAACTTTATTTCTGTTTTACCTAAGGAGTTTCCTTAGTTTTCCTCAGCAGGAAACAGAATAAACTGAGCAATGTGAAGAGATTGTTGCAAAGACTAAGGTCACTAACAAGGATCAGTTGGTACCAGGGTCTACCAACACTATAAGCCATTACACTGCTGCAGGCAGGGAGAAAATTATGTCACCAGATTCCATTTGAGAACTGTAGCTAAAAAAGAGGGGTGCCCTAAAAAGGGGGGCTCATAAAGTGTCTGAACCTCAGTCATCACCAAAGATTCCTTCAGAAGATATTTCAATAAATGTAAGATCCCCAGTGAAAGATCTCATGAAGAAAGCCATTACTCTAGCTCTCTCCAGGCTGAAGGGGGGAAAATTTAGAATTCAAGAGTAGCCTAGACTACACAGCCAGACTATGCTTAAGAAAGGAAAAAGCAACAATAAGAAGGAATCAAGTGTTCTACAAGTGACTACTGAGACCGACTTCCTCTCCTGCTTCAAGGAGCACAGCCATAGGCCCACCATAGAGACCAGGAGAATCCAGCTCACACCAGATGAAGATGTGTGTTCATGGTCTGAAGGTGGTGAGCAGCCAGAAGAGGGGAGATCTGACAGCTGAAGAAGTCATGAGATGTAACACAGAAACAGGGGCTGCTCCAGCCAATAGAAGAACAACTAATAGAAATCAAGTTAAGCATCCCCTAGGTTAAAGATATTCATATTTAATGGCAACCCACCAGAAGAAAAAATGAAGATGAAGAAACCAAGCAAGACTTGGTTGAAAAGAACTCACAAAGCAAATATAAACAACAGTGACACTCACAATCACATGAGACCTGAGCTCCAGACCCTGACACAGAAGCACTGCTACTGGATGATGCCTTCCTAGTATGTCTGAGGCCCTCCAGTAGGTCCACACTGAGCTCCTGCTCTCCCCAGAAACCCTTGCAAGCTTCTTCCCTGCAGCCACCACCGTTCCTGTTTCTTACTCCCACTCTCAGATCAGACAATTATCCCATTGGAATACAGTAAGTAAGCAACAATACATGTAGCAATGACAATACAGGACCAGGTGGTGGCACATACCTGCAATGCCTGCATTTAGGAGGCTAAGGCAGGAGAATTATGACTTCTCTCTAAAAATACATAGTAGGTCCCCGTCTCAAAAAACCAAAATGAGAAAAGAAATGAAAGAACTTGGTAAGTTGTCTTAAATGCCCCAGTAAACTTCTGGTATTAACAATGAAAATTCAGTACCACATATTCCCCCAGGTCCTGGGAAGGCCATGACTAGAATTTACCCTAGCAAGAAGGGAAGTTGGACATGTACAGCATCTCCCCAAATTCTGCCAAAACTGGCACAGCACAAAGCATGGGTAAGTGCCAGGATCTGGTGCTGGGTCTAAAGCTGACTTCGAGAAAGCCGGGAATTCTAGTCCCCCAAAAGGGAAAGGGGGCACATTTTGATGCTGTGGTGCTCCCTGTGAAACTATTACCTAACATCACTGATTGAAATTCCAAGCTGTACCACTTCCTGGAGTAGCAAGTTCATTGTCTCATTCTTTGCCTCTTATTGATTCCAAAGCAATCACGCAAGAGAAATAGAAAAGCTCTCTGCTAAACAGCACACACTGCAACACCGTTTGTCATGGACCACGTTGGAAGCAAATTCAGTGCTGAGGGGACAGGAAATGGTGGACAGCAGAGCGGTGCCTCCATTAGCAGGGGTCACATCAAGCTGACAAGTGACATTTATCATCACAATCCCATCCAGTGTCAACTTGACACCAAGTACATCACTTAAATCCTAACTTTCTACCTCACATCTCCAAAGTTTCAGTTTTGTACGACAATGCAAAATACAATCCAATTTAAAAGGTCCCCAAAGTCCTTAATAATTCCAGCAGTTTAAAACGGTCCATAAAGATCAACTCTCATCTGAGATTCAAGACAATGTCTTAACAATGAGCTTCTATAAAATAGAAAACAAGTTACATATTTTCAACGTACTATGACACAGAATAGACATTGCCATGCCAAAACGGAAGATCCAGGGCATACCAAGGAATGATCAGACCACAGCATGACAACCAAATCCATCAGCATAAACACCAAATCCTGCAGCTTCATGTCCAACCATGGAACTCATGATGTCATTCGCAAGGGTCCAAAGGAAGCTCCACCCCTCCAGTTATACCACATGAAGCACACATAGCCTCTCTCTTGGGCCATCTCTTTACTCCTTACCTAGATCTTTCTTCAGCAGAGAAATTGTTGTTCTGGCTTCTACAATATCCTAGGCTGCCCGTTCTACCTTGGGCTTCATTTCAAAGGTTCCAAAGAATGAGGTCTCCATTCCTCCTTGCAACTGGCCTCCGCTGCTATCTAAAACTATACAGAATGACTCAGTGACCCATAAACCTAGCATCTTTCAAGCCTAAAACCTATAGGGATGACACTGCCAAGTTTTCTTGACAGCTTGAAATATAGCCTACCCCTGCTCTCCGGGACAACAGCTGTATGATGTGCTGACCATGGGAGACACTTCCTTAGGCATTAGCCTTTTTGTCACAGGAAACACCAGCTAAACCTTTCTGCCTTTAAATGAATCTGGATCTTCACAAGATAAAGCCTATGAAGAGTGAGATTGTCCCTCGGGACCCCTTTCCTGTTGTCACCTGCTGCAGCCTTCCCCTCAGTGACTCTGCTCTCTCACAGCTACAGCGGGTTGTGTAGAATCAGGCTGAATGTTCCTTGTTTTGAAATTTCTCCTGCCAAATTAGTTCTTTATCTTTAAATTCTCTTCACTCACATTCAGGGCATTTATGAAACTAGATTCTTGGCTAAACGGTCACATGAAGGATCTCTTACAGTTCCCAGTAGAAAGCTTGCTATTCTCTGAAAGTGTCATTGCCCCTCTCAGCATTCTTGTCTTCCCTGCTTCCACCAGAATGTCCTTACAAACTCTGCTGCCCATATAGTAGGACTTTTCTCATCCTAAGTACCGAACTTCCACATGCTATCCACAAAACACTTCCAAAGGTCTAAGAGCCATAAGATGAGTTATATTACAGCAATGAACCAACTCCTGGTATCAATTTTCTATCCAAGTTACATGTCTTGGAGCTCAGACAAAATACTCAATCAAAGAAAGTTAAGAGAGAAAAGATTTATTTTGCCTCATATTTCAAAGGAACAGTTCATCATGACATGGAAGTCCTAGAACATGGAGCATGGAGTACCTGGTAAACTTACATCAAAAGAGAGGACATAAACCACTGAGTGCTTGTGCTCATGTGGCCTTCTCCACTTCACACAGCCCTAGATTCTAGTCCATGGATCCCACCGTGGATGGGTCCTCCCAAATCAATAACCCAATCAAGATAATCTCCTTTTATTATGCCCTGAGGCCTGTATCCAAGGTGATTCTAGATTTTATCAAGTTCACATTTGACATTAACCATTCCATGGATGCATCCAGCATTGTCTTCAGTGGACAAAGGTAGGTACCCTCAGGTCTCATTCATAACAGCAAATTCCACCCTGCAACAAGCACATTAGTCGACATTGCCAAACCAAAGACACTGAGGCTAATGATGGCAGCACCTCAGAGAACCTGCTGGGTTCTGACAGTTTCTGACAATGGCCTCTGTGGCTGTATTCTTTATAGCACGAATGGATGAAACCATCAAGAACCTCCACTCCACCAAGAATGCTCCCCCAGCAGCTTTCTGACAATGGCCTCTGTGGCTGTATTCTTTATAGCATGAATGGATGAAACCATCAAGAACCTCCACTCCACCAAGAATGCTCGCCTGGCAGCTAGACAGGGCAAAAGCCAAGGCTGCTCCAGGGAAGGGCAGTTTACATACGTCACATCTGGCAGCAGGTCCCTGGCATAGTGAATCAATATTATGGAAATGTTTCATTGATCTGTTATGTTCTCACTGGGGATTAATTAATAAATCGTAAGATGTTTTAGTTCACAGTTTCATTCTCATAAACATCAAAAAATAAGTAAAAGCGAAAAAGACATCATGACCAAAGAACGTATAGAAGAAATATTTTATTGAGACTTAAAGATTCAGAGGGTGAGTCCATGACCATCATAGCAGGGAGCATGGCAGAATTCAGGCAAGCTTGGCACTGGAGCAGTAGCTGAGAGCTTACATTTTTATTGTCAAAGAGTGAGAAAGGAACCTGGAAACAGAACAAGCTTTCGAAACCCCTAAGCCCACCCCAGTGACATATCTTTCCCAACAAGGCCACACCTCCTACTCCTTCCCAAACAGTTCCACAATCTATGGTGACCATTCTCATGCAAACCACCACAGTCATTCTAAATCCTCTGGTGCAATTTTTCCAGCCAAGTATGGCTCAATGGAAACACTAAATCTACATCTTTGAATCTGTTTTTTCACAGATGGAGAAGTGTACATCTTCTGGTTCCATGTGGCCCACTTTCAAGAACATGGAATGGTCCTAGAAACGCCAGCCAGGGTGGAGCAGTGCTACACAGTCTTGAAAAACCCAAGCTTCTCCCCAATGGGAGTTCTACTGAGAATGATCCCTGCTGTTAGGCTCTTGATCCCCATCACTTCCATCACATTGATCTACTATCACCTCAATCTTGAGGAAATCACCCTTCATCTCTACCTAATCCCCAATGACTGCACCATCCGGAAGGTGACACTGATAATCACATAAGTGGGACCAGGGTGGGTTGATAGAAAGCTTGAGATGCAGCTGGCGAGCCCCTTGGGGAGATTCTCCACTTACAATGGGAATGTAGTCCTATAAAGAGAACACTGCTATTTATGATTCTGCTTGGCACCCTCACACCAGTGTCTCCCCCAACTGCCTTTAATGCCCCTTTACCAATCTCTGTACAGCCTTCTATGGCCTCTTTTCACCTATCAGAAGGATGTGAATGTTCTATGCCCAACATGCAACCAACTCCCTTCTTCTCTGGCAGGGACCCTGTTCCCACAATGAACATGACAGGAATCAATAATTCAAGTCTATGTGGAAGAACACAAGACAGAATGGTGCCCAAGAGGTGTTACCACCCCACCCCACAGAAATGTACTAATCAATCATCTCACCTTATTCAGACAATATAGATGCTGTAGCCCAAAAATGTAGCTAAATCGCTCTCTCCAATGTTCCCTAGGCCATTGATGATGAAGAAATGAAGTTTCAGTTTGTTCGAATACACAAGCCACCCCCAGTAGAGTCTCTTTAAATTGGCTCCTGCTACACAGTATCTGGTTCTAAGAAGCTGGAAATCATCCCAAAGGTGAGCATCCAGGTGTTTGCTACTCTTCGGGGTCAGATGCCAGGCTTAGGAAACTGTGGGGCAGGTTACAAGGCTTTGCATCAAACTGAGATTGGGGAAAAAACACTTGCAATTTAGAATGAGCAAGAATATTTCAAAGTTTGGAAAGCAATTTAAGGGACCACAGAGGAATACAGAAGGCCTGGAGAACTGAGGAATTAGAATCAGTATGAAGAATTCATAGAGAGGGGGGCAGCCTAACATGAACAGCAAGCCCTGACTTAAGATACGTGAGCAGGACTTTCAGAATGAGATCTTATTCATTATGGTATGAATCTTAAATGTCTCTTACATGTGTAAATGTGTAAACACTTGACCCCCAGTTTGTGCTAGTATTGGGGAGTTGTAGAAACAAGTATGTGAGGCCTGGCCATCGGCCTTGAGTATAGCCATGCAATTCCCCACCTCAGACTTGATGATCCTATGGGATATAACAAACTGTGCCACAATCTCCTGCACAAAGAATGGAGCCCCAGCTTCCATGCATGAAACTGAACAACTTAATAAACCCCTCCACAAGTTGCTTCCTGTCACTTTTTTTTCAGAGTGATGAATAAAGAAACAGCATGATGGGAATCCCAGCTGGGTCCACAAGAATTTTCCATATCTTCTGTTGCTACATTCTTTCTACATCCTCTTCCACAATGTTCCAACCTTCTGATTAAAGATGTGCATTCAAAGGCTATGGCTTATCTCAGTGCAAAAGATAGCTAGTGTCTAATGTGGTATGCAAGATCAGAAAGTGTGGGGGGGGTGTGGAAAGCCCTTGTTCACATGAGTAGAGGCTTCTCACACATTCTCTCTCTCTCTCTCTCTCTCTCTCTCTCTCTCTCTCTCTCTCTCTCTCTCTCTCTCTCTCTCTCCAGGAACTGGAGCTATGCTACAGGAGCCCTGGGGAATCCCAGCTCTTCTCTGAGATCTATGTTGGTCAAATGGGTTCAGGAATTAAGCTCCAAATCAAAGACAAGAAGCATAAGAATCTCATATGGGAAGCCTTGCTGAAACCAGGTAAAATTAGTTTAGGTCCAGATATCTCAAAGGCTGAAGAAAGGGAATGAGTGGGGAGAGGTGTGCTGTGATTAATTCTTGGTGTCGTGAAATAACCAGAGTAGTTATGTGGCTTTTGTTAAATCCAAAACATGTGGTTAGAGTTAGAGTGAGAGCAAGGAGAAGAGAAGCAGGAAAAGGTGAAGAGAAGAGGAGGAGGGGCAGAGGAGAGGTGGGGGGAATGGAGAAGAACCAGGAGAGAAGAGGAGCAGGGAGAAGAGAGAAGGAGGAGAACGAAGAGGCAGGAAGCTCATGCAAGATATTCTATTCCAGGACAAGCCTCCAGGGACCCAATTCCTCCAACTGTGCACACTTATAGTTTCCAGTACCGTTCTGAGTACTCATGCAATTATGAGTGCACTAGCGTATGAGTTCATTCATAAAACTGCATGCCTTTAATCCCAGCACTTGGGAGGCAAAGCCAGGTGGATCTCTGTGAGTTCGAGGCCAGCCTGGTCTACAGAGCAAGATCCAGGACAGGCTCCAAATCTACACAGAGAAACCTTGTCTTGAAAACAAACAAACAAAAAATCACAGTCCTCATGGCAAATCACATCTGAATATTGCTGCAGGACTAATCCTTCAACACATGATCATTTATCAGGGAGCATACTGCATCTATACCAACGCATATCCTAAGCCCCAATTTTCTCAGTCCTGTATCCTGATTTCTGCCCCCAGTGTCCTAGAATTGACAGATTTTGAGATGTACAAAGTATCTGGCACCAGTTCACATTTAAATGTGAACAGTTAAAATGAAGGCATTTTTGTTATCATGAGATATTCAATCTTAAATCCATATATAATTTTTAAATACATTTTTAACAATTTTATATATTCATATAATACTTTCTAGTAACTCTACCCTAAACACACCTTCTTATCTCCCTCCTATTCTTAACAGTCTCTCTTCTTTAATACAAATCTCTTTTCCATATTCATAAAGTTTTGCTTTGTGTCTCACATAGTTTACCTGGGACTATCTGTGTACTTGTGTGTTTTGAACTACTCAGTAGAACCGAGTGAGTTTGCCATGGGAACAGATGGATTTGTATACATCCCCTTCTCCCACAATCTATTATTTGCCAATATTTCAGCAGTAAGTGGTACTGTCCCTGTAAGCTGTTTCACATGTCCAGCTGACTGATAGGCAGACCCTACTTGTGTGGGTCCAGAGACAGTAGGTGCAGGTGATTCTGTCTCACCATTCTTTCCAATTTCTCTTCCTAGAGGCTCAAGAAAGTGATAAAAAATATCTACTTATAGAGATGAGTATTCAACCATCCCTTATTCTCAGTATCCTGTAAAGAAATAGGGATGTGTATTCACCTCCATTCACAGCAGTGAGCGGCTCTTCTGAAGAAGGCTGAAAGTAGACTTTGTCTGTGGTATAAACATAAATATTTAGAAGAGCATTGGCACTGTGTCCATTTATCTAGGCAGCAATAGTAGCTTCTCTCAAGGTCCTATGATATCCCAAAACCTGGGATTGTTCCTTTTATCAGTTTAAAATGCTAGAGGTGTATTCTATTTGTGGATGGGCCTAAAGTGTAATCAGGGAGCTACTGGTTGCTCCCATCACAGTTGTGCCACTGTTGAAGCAGTGGGACCATCTTGCCTGGCAGGATGGCTATTGATGCCTTTTCTTCCTCATCAGCCTGAATAACAGCATTTGACACTATAAAAGCTTCCAACTCAGTTCCAGCTTGAATTCTCTATATCACATATCCAAGATGTGTGGTATCTTCAGCAATAAGGTCTTATCCACTAGTTCTGATGGGGAGCCAAGAAGAATGAATGCACCTGTATTATCTAGGGAACCTCAAGGGCCTGCCTGCCCAAGAGCTCCTATGGAGATATCCCACTGTCTGAACTGTGTTTTGTTTTTGAAACTCATTAATTCTAAGACCTCCAGTTTCAATCTTCAAAGGGTGTCTTGTATTGGAGCTCTTTTATGATGTTTGTATTGGGTTACAAATAATAGGTTTCATTGTGACTTTTAAATACTGTGTGCATTTTCAGTAACCCATCCCACCCACCCCCTTATCTCCTCCATCCCCTTGCTGTTTGGACATTTCTGTCCCCAATACTCCCTCTCTACTGTCATTTTACCAACACACTACTGTCCTCCCTTTCTCCCTAAGGTCCTGCCCACTTCTAGTTTTCTGGTTTCCAGGGGTACACCAAGTTAAACCCACAGAACTAAAGACTTCAGGACAGAGACTGAATGTGAGAGATGTGATACTTTCCTTTGGGGCCTGGATTATCTTCCTCTATATATTTCCTGTTGTCTACACTTACTTTTCATAATGCCATTTTCTTCACACCTGAAAATAATTCATGGTATACATGTGGCAAACAGTCATTATCTAATTAACTATTGATAGGCATCTAGGCTGATTGCATTTCCTAGCTATTGTTCTTCACT
Organism: Peromyscus leucopus; assembly: GCF_004664715.2. NCBI lineage: Eukaryota > Metazoa > Chordata > Mammalia > Rodentia > Cricetidae > Peromyscus > Peromyscus leucopus. The sequence goes on from NC_051086.1 coordinate 54,401,302, forward strand.
GAACTTCACTGAACATGTTTGTACAAATGTTTCCATAGTAGAATATGTATTCCTTTGAGCATATTCCAGGAGTGGTAGGATTGGCTTATATGGTAGTTCTATTTCTAGTTTTTATGATGCCTCCAGAGTGATTACCACAGTGGCTACAATAGGTTGCACTCCCACAGACAGTGTATAAGTGTCACTCTGTCCCCACATATACTCAAACGTTCATTATCATTTGTATCCTTGTTGTTGGACATTCTCAAGGGATGCTATGGGAATCATAAGAGTTTGTTTTGTAAAGGTGAGATACAGGCATCTAGTTTAATTCTTTCATGCAGTGCTATCTAGGTTTTCCAGCACCATTTGTTTAACTGGCTGTCTTTTCTCCAAAGTATATTTTGAGTTCTTGGTCAAAGGCCAGGTAGCTATGGCTATATGGACTTTTACCCAGATTTATATTCTATTTTATTAATCTTAACATCTCTTTATATGAATAATATGCTGTTTTTACTACTATGGCTGCAGCATTGGTTTGAAATCAGGTGTGATGAAGCTTTACACAAAATTATTTTTGTTCAGGATTACCTTGAACATCATATGTCTCTAGTGGTTCCATGTGTATTTCAGCATTTTTCCCCACACTGTCTATGAAGAATGTCCTTGGCATATTGATTGGGACTGCATTGATTATATAGTGTGCTTTTAATTGGGTGCCTATTTTCACAATATTCTTTCAAATAATGAGCATGGGGGAGGAATGTCTTTTCATCTTCAAAGGCCTTCTTCAATTTCTTCCATATATATATATATATATATATATATATATATATATATATTAAAGTTCTTCTTATAAAGTGTTTTCATTTTTATGGTTATGTTTTTCTATCCCAAAATTTTGTATTTTTATTTATTTGTTGGCTATTATAATTCATCCTTTTTTTTCAAGCTGACATGGACAAGAGACAATCAAATATTGACATTTCTTTGGAGAAGAAACAATACAATCTTAGCATCACACCCACAATGCCAAAACTAAACTCCCCTAATCAGTATCTCTGGGGATGCCCAGCCCTTGACAGCTGTCAAACAGTGGTTCCTGCTCCTGAGATGCTAGATACAGGCTTCACATGTGATCAAAGAACTGCTTTTGCTCAGCCTTGACCTGAGTGATCCACAGGTGGAAAACTGACCTCCCCCAGCATCAGATCAAGGTTTGAATCTCACTCCAGCACTTACTCTGCAGGTGATCTTGGAAAATGGCATAACTCATTTGAGTCTGATCTCCTTACCTGTAAACTGGAGATCAGAATGAGTAACTGGTAGGATGACTGGAAAGGTTAAATGCTGTTCATCCCCATCTCATAATGTGATCCTTACCTGATGGGAGCAATGTTGCTATTTTTCTTTATTAAGCCAATATCTTCCTCATGATTTTGTTAATTCTGTTCTTTGGGACTCATTAAGATTTATTCCCTTCCATGTGGGAAAGAATTCAAAGACTGCAAGATTATAGTCATGTCCCTCTTGTATCTCCAATCTTACATTTTGGTTTTTAAATCCATGTCACTCAATCACATTCTTCATTAGATGCTCCTGTTTACCTGCAAGTCAGGATAAACCAAGAAGGCCCAGCTAGCATGGAGTGTACAAAATGTCATCCTTTTTCATACAAATGGAACCAGGGCTTCTGATACTACAAACTGGGTCCTTGGGCTCACTTCTCTAAGCTGTTAGAGCACAGTGAAATTCTGGTCTTTTCAAATCCCTGGGGCTTATTCATGAGAGGAAATGTATTAGCCTCTCCCACTTGGTGTAAATTCACTCACTATTCCCATTTGCTCAGTCTCGCTTTATCTTGATTCTGCAATAAAATCAAGAACATATGTGTGTGGCATGTGACTGTACAAAGTCAAACAAAGACCAAAAAAAAAAATAGTTTTTTATCCAAGATTTTATGTCAAATGATTTAAGCCAGCAAGGGACTTGGTGAGTTCTCCATGAGGAATTCAGTCTAGGATAAAATTGAGACTGTGGTCATAAGGGAGAAAGGTCTATTTCCCATTCACATGCCATCTCTCTATGATGATAGTTGTCACACATAGATTCCCTGTGTGAGTAAGGAAATGTTCACATTCCAGATTATAAAGAATCTATAGTTGATTCTCAAACTCCCAGGCATGGCTGGGAGTTTCACAGAGTACACTGAGTGTTGGTGACAGGTATCATTACAGATGCATCATCTCTCCTTTCTTCCAGGGGACCTCAGACCTGTACCGCCCATGATCCCTGCAGCCCACCAAGGTCAGTAACAACTATACAGGGCCAGAAAATCCAGTAGTAATCTACTGGTAGATGATCTAGTCCTTGAGAGAAGGGCAGTAAGAAGGAGGGAACCATACTTTGCAAACCTACCAGGACAGGTAGGAGAAGTGCATGCCCAGGGCAGAGTTTCTCTTATGCCCCTTGCTGCTTCCCATGTTGACAATAACTCCACCACTCCCAACCTGAACACCCCAGCAGGAACCCCTCCTCCTGGTTAGGCAGAGTGTCAGGCTAATAACTGGCCGAGGAAGGGTACAGATACTTTTTTCAAATGACCTTCCAGAGGAAGGACAGAGCCAGGGGTGCAGATGGCATACATGAAAATAGCAAGAAGTGGGCAGCCAGTGGGAGAGCCCATAGGAGGAGCCTTTCTTCTCTCAGTGCCAGTCTCATCTTCACCCCTAGATGCCCCTGCCTTGCCACACTTCCTGGACCAGCATCGGGAGCAGCTGGTGGCCCGCGTGACATCAGTGGACCCTGTCTTGGACAAGTTGCATAGTCTAGTGCTGAGTGAAGAGGAGTATGAGGCAGTGCGGGCTGAGGCCACCAACCAAAACAAGATGAGGAAGCTCTTCAGCCTCAGCAGGTCCTGGAGCTGGGACAGTAAAGACCAAGTCTACCAAGCTCTGAAGGAGACACATCCTCACCTGATCATGGACCTCTATGAGACGTCAAGAAGTTTCTCTGTGAGATCCTGACATCTTAGTGGCTGAGGGGTGAGCACTCAAATGATTTCTGACTCTGCCTAACTTTCTTTGGCTACTAAATCTATAAAGCAGTGGTTTATAGATTTAGTTATCTCAGTGGCCTTTCTGATGGCAGAGTTTCCAGGACACTTCTTAGGGAACCAGATGTTCCCTCTTGACCTTCCCCAGCCAGATGTTTATGTGGGATGAGCATCTCAGGAAACTTCCAGTGGAGCCAGCAACCTATTCAAGTCTTGTCCAGCCTGCTCTTGTGGCCTGAGGGACCAGTCTCAAAACCACCTGACACACCATAATACAAGCAGGACTGGGGCACATGGAAATGGAGACAATGAGATGGTCCTTTCCCTAGAAATTGAAGGTCTAATGAATAGGAAAGGAAGGGGGGCTTCTCAAACATTTCCTACCCTCAAAACCTTTTTCCAAATAATTTTTATGTGACTCTGGATATGTAGATATATAAGTATATAAATCAAACATTTTTACTAAAAATAAATCTTAAAGAAATTTATTCTAAACAAGGCTTTGTTGTAATATAATTTTACCAATTGTTAAAAATGACAGCAAATTTTCACACTAATGAAAAGCATGTATTTGTTTATTTTGCATTTGGAATTAAACCTTGATTGAATAATTGATGTTATAAGATGTTGGGAATCTTCAGTGTCTCTCAGAGTTAGTGGATATTTTGCATCTCTCATGCTTTGCACAGATGTGCAGTGCACATTCCAGAAGCTGGTGGAAATCCTGTCCTAATCCCAAGGCAAAATTCACTTAGCATCTCTTTATGTAACTCAAGTCAACAACTCAAAACACAAACTTGTAAAACCAAATGTTCTCATATAATACAATGCAAAGATATGCTAATCCAATTCTTACATGCTAGAGAATAAAAATGGGAATATATTTAAATTTTTACATTCCATAATTAAGGTTTCATGTTTCTCTGAGTATAGAAAATCTTCTTTATACAGGGTAAATGCTGTAATCCCAGCCAACAATAGCTTAGACTCTGAGCCAAGGTGTTTCAGGAGCATCATAGGCATTGTGTGGTGTGTGGGCTCAAGCAGTACTAGTATTCATGTTGTGTGCTCAGAACTACAGGTATGGGGAAGTCACATGATGTAACATGGCTCATGCTGTCAGAAACACCTCAGACTCAGTGCACATTGAATTAACCTTGGCCATTGCATGTGCACAAACCTGTTGTTCTTGTCAATATTTTGCAATCCCACATTTAGTTAAGTTATCCCAAATGAATGTGGGATTCACAGCTTGAGAAACTGATGTACAATAGTAAAAAAGTGGTGAACAGAAGGCTCAGTGGCTAAGAGCTGCTCCTGTAGAAGATCAGAGTTCTACTCCCAGAACCCACATCAGGAAGCTCAAACCTGTAACACCAACTCCATGTGAAGGAATTCATGGCACACACACACACAGGTGCACATTCAAATACACATACACAAAAACATGTACAGAAGTAGACACACACAAACACACAATTTTTATAAAAAATAACAAAATGGGATTCTTCTCCACTGCTCACCTATCTACCAGAGTAGGAATTGAGACTTAGTAAGGCTGTGTGTTTGCCACAAGGGTAGGCCTGCCAGTCTCTTTCCCCAGGCCGCCCAGTTTCCTTCTGGATCAAGCTTCTGCTCCCCTCCCGACCCATGGCCAGAGCTATTAGCCTGGCTTTTCAATATGTCCTATCTTCTCCTCTGGGCTCTGCAGGTGTGCTAGCTCTGCCTGTGAGAATCTATGGACCTCTCCCTCTCTTTCTTTCTTGGAACACAGTATTTTCCTTATTCTAACCTCTGCCCTTTACTGCATTACAGGCAGGCAGCTTCTCCCCAGACTTCTTATCCAGAATCCTCCAGGGATTTATTTGACAAGAGTTATTTCCAAGTTTTAACCTATATTTATTTCATCAGGAGTTTAAAAATAACTTAAAACTAAACAAATTGGGTAATTACAAGCGAAGTTAAGGTTTTATTTGTTTGTTTGGTTGTTTTACGAGACAGGGTTTCTCTGTATAGCCCTATCTTTCTGAGGAATCACTCTGTAGACCACACTAACCTGGAACTCTAGAGATCTGCCTGTCTCTCCCTCCCAAGTGCTGGAATGAAAAGCCTGTGCCACTACACCCAGCCTGAAGTCAAGGTTCTTAAATGTGTATGACAGGTGTAACACACTGGGGTTATTTGTAAATAAGTGAAAATGCTAAAATATCATGAGCTAAATATAAATTTCTAGGTAGCCCATGCCTCCTTACTGATGCAGTTAGAATGCTCTGATTAAAAAAAAAAGCCATGACAGGACAGACTTTGTGTCTGTCAGACTGACGCAGTCTCCATAACCGAGTCTTCAACATGGCTCCTCTGGAGGACATGTTACCTGGACAGTGCTTCCTTCAAGGTGTGGGAGCCATTATTGGTCTGGGCTGTGTATAAGCTAGTGAATGAGCCCAGACCTCTGAATTTTTGTCACCTCCATCTTACAACAAGCCCAAATGGGGCTGTCCAAGATGCCAGACTGCAGCAAAACACTCGAACCTTTGCAAGATGGACAATGTTAGCTCAAACCAACAGAACCCCTTATAAGGGCAAGGGCAGAGTTTACATAAACACCAAACACTAGCAGTCTGAGCCTGGGGTCACCTCTGCTGCTTGCACACTAGGTGGCACAGGGAACAAATGTTTCCCTCAATTCTGGGGCAGACAGAGCCGAAGGTAATAAGAGCTTGGTGAGAGAGGTTGGGGCAACTTCAGGGGAAGGGTCCATGCAAATGTCTGTGGTCTTCTATTGCTCTATGAGCAATCTCTAATAAATGTACTTCTGTTCATAAAGATGATCTTAATGAATCATTCTTTGAAATGTGGAAATGTCAGTAGTTAGGAGCAGATGTTAAATTTACATCTTTCCAGAAATATCACACAACAGTTGGTCAACAAATATTTGAGCACACAAAAAATGAGGCTTTACACTAGATGCAGATACAGACTAAATGTGAAAAAGGTATACATTCAAGTTTCTTTTAAAATATATTATCAGATAATTTAAACTCAAGATTTAATTTAATTTAAACTCAATAATTTTACTTATTTTTTCTTTTCTTGTATAAGCCTAAAGAGTCCAAGAGTATACCCTAACTGTCATCATAGAGCTTTTATTCAGTGACTGATGGAAGCAGATGCAGAGGTCCATGACCAGGAGGCAGGCTGAGCTCCCGGAATCCAATCAATGAGAGAGAGGAGGGATTCTACAGGCAAGGGACACCAAGATCATAATGGGAAGACGTGCAGAGATGACTGGCCACACTAGTAGAAACCCATGAACTGTGAACTAATAGCTATGGAGCCCCCATAGGACTAGACCCAGCCCTCTGGATATAGGAGGCAGTTGTTTAGCTCGAACTGTTTAGAGGACACCCAGGTAGGGCGATTGGGATCTGACACTGGTGCATGGGCAGGCTTTTTGGAGCCCAGTGCCTATGGTACGACACCTTGCACAGCCTTGGTGCAGTGGAGAGGGGCTTGCACCTACCTCAGCCGAGTGTGGCAGGCTCTGCTGACTCCCTATGGGAGACCTTGATTTGGAAATTGTGGGGATGGAGGGTGACTTGGGAGGGAAGGTTGGGGAGTGGAAAGAGGGAAGAGGTGAGATCTGTGGTTGGTATATAAAGTGAATAGAAAATTATTAATAAAAAATGAAAATAAATAAATTTGTAAAAAAGAGTCCAAGAGAAGTTGGAAATGACTCTACAAAGGACATGTAGCATTTATGTGATTTTCAGCCTTCTAGGGCCACATCTTATCAAAACAGATTAAGATTTATAAATCTAACCATGATGTTTTGTGTAAGTTAATCACTGTCTTAATCAGGGTTTCTATTGCTGTGAAAAGACACCATGATTACAGAAACTCTTATAAAGGAAAACAGTTCAGAGGATGGCTTACAGTTCAGAGGTTCAGTCCACTATTATGGTGGAGCATGGTGGTATACAGGCAGACATGGTGCTGGAGTAGGTGGAGTCTAGGATAAAGGCATGCACTGCCACTCCCCTCTCTAAGCTTTTCTTTAATTCCTTTTCACAAGTTGGAAACTTAGCTGGGTGGGGTCCTGCCCTGAGGTCACCACTTCTTTTATTCTATTTATTGATCTGTTTATCTCTTTGAACACAGGACTTAGCTCCATTTCACTTTCTGGTGCTCTTTTTCTCCTCAAATTGTACATTTTGTAATTTTCATTGTTCAGCTTGATTCTTTTCTTTATATATCTTCATTGGAGTCAATACTAACAACCACACAACTGTGGTGGTAATCTAATTATACTGAAATGTGATTTTGATTGTATGTTAATAAATAAAGTTGCCCGGGGGTCAGAGCTATTAGAGCCATAGCAAGAGTGTGGCGGTGGTGGCACATGCCTTTAATCCCATAGATTTCTGTGTGTTCAGGGATACAGCCAACATTGGAGACATATGCCTTTAAGACCTAGGGGGCTGTACATTCAGACAGTGATGAGGCAGTCACGTGTTTGGGTTTACAACCAATGAGAAGGCAGAACAAAATACTATAAATAGACGAACAGACAGGGAATAGGTCTCTTTCGGGAAGCTGGGACACTGCAGGCGGAAGGGTGAGATTTTAGCTCTGAGCTCTGACCTCTCGGCTTTCTCTTTTACATTGTTTCTGTGTTTCTTATTTAATAAGACGGTTGGTTACATCAATACACAACAAAGTCTATACTGGGCTATATTGACTGTTAGCCAATGCAATAATCTAAAACTCTTTACTTTAGCCTTCAGCAGACTTTTGGGACAAGGGCAAAATGCAGCCACATTATTCACCAAAATATCACAAGAACCATCTTGATCAATATGTTAAAATTCTTCTCCTCTGAAACCTCTTGATCCAGGCCCCCATGGTTCATCAAATCACACTCAGAAGCTCTTATCCGTACTTCTACTAGTATGGCCCATTAAGGAGAACCTAAAGCATTCAGCTGCTTTTCTAATCCACAGTAGCAATGTCCATATTCCTTCAAAGAAAAAACATGGTCCAGCCTATCACAACAACATCCCAGTCCCTGGTGCCAACTTCTGTCTTAGTAAGAATTTCCATTGCTGTGAAGAGACACCATGACCATGGCAACCCTTATAAAGAAAATCATTTCATTAGGGTAGCTTACAATTCAGAGGTTTGGTCCAGTATCATCACAGCAAGACATGGTAGTATGCAGGCAGACATGGTGCTGGAGAAGGACCATGAGAATACTACGTCTTGACCTGCAGACAATATGAAGAGAACTGAACTAGGCATAACTTGAACATAGGAGACTTCCAAGCCCAACCCACAGTGACACACTCCATCCAACAATGCCATACCTACTCCAACAAAGCCACACCTCCTAAGAGGGCTACTCCTTTTAGGGGACATTTTCTTTTAAGCCACCACAATCACATATACTGGCAGTGTTTTCATCCTATAGTAACAGTTTGCAATTACTTTAATGTATTTCTTGAATAACTTATCAAATATGTTCTAGTTTAAAACAATCCATTGAATAAGAATGTATTGGATAAAAAATGTTTTAATTTTAGACACAAAAACATGGCCCACAGAATCTACTAATCAATATTCATGGGGGCTCACAGAGACTGAGCCACAATCACAGAGACCATATGGGTATAAGATAGGTCCTCTGCATATATGTAATGATTGTTAAATTGGTGTTACTGTGGGGCTCCTAACAGTAGAAGTGGGGGTGTCTCTGACTCTTTTGCCTGCTCTTGGGATCCTTTTCCTCCTACTGAGTGACCTCATCCAGCTTTGATATGAGGGTTTGTGTCCAGTCTTATTGTATCTTGTTATGCCATGGTCAGTTGATAGCCCTGCAAGACCTGCTTTTTTCTAAAGGAAAATCGAGGAGGAGTGGATCTGGGAGAAAGGGGAGGTATATGTGGTAGACTTGGAGGAGTGGAGTAGTAAGAAGCTGGAGTCATGTAATGTATGAGAGAGGAATAATTTTTTAATGTTTTAGATGAAAAAATAAGGTTTTTGTTCTAAAGTAAAAATGACAAGCAATTGCCCAGTCTTTGACTAGCTTTTCAGTCTTTTGGGGCCCCTGACAGTGGCGCCCCAATGCCAGCTCAAAGCAGTTCCAGAAGAGAATATGTCACCCATGTTCCCTGTTCAGAAAAGGCTGAAATGCTGGGTCAAAAGAAAACTCCCTGTCATAGAGACAAGATGACTAACTAACTATACATGGCCATTATTAGAGAGGGATAGTTAGGAACTAACTGTCCAAAACTCATGATTGGGTTCCATTAGGCACATGAGAAGGGGGAAATGTGAGACCAAAATGAGCCATCTTAGAAATAAGACAAATGCTTTCACCCTAAAATTAAGGCCTACGATTTCTCCTTTTGGGAATAGGCCATTAGTTACTGAAACCAGTCAGTTCAGATTCCAGAAACCAGGAAGTGTAAAAGTACAGAGTCACAAGATAGTCACGAGGTAATGCCTGCCACACTATGGAATGTCCTCTCCCCGATTTCCAGGGTAACTGACCACAGAAATGCCCCCACCCGAGGGCAGCCAATGAGAAATGGTGGCGGGCAACCACTCCCTTAGAAGTAATTTGTAAAAGTCCCTAGAAGCGAGCCAATCAGAATTGTATCCATACTAGCACCCCTAAATGATGTAACCTTGTGAGTTTTCCCTTTAAAAGCTGAGCTTGCAGACAGGTGGGCACTTCCTCCAGCCTCCACTGCGTTGGATGTATTGGATGAAGTCCCTGCCTAGGCTTGTATTGCTTTTGGATATCCAGAATTAAACCTTGCTTTTGCATTCTGGCAAAAAAAAAAAAAAATGACAAGCAAAAAACACTCATTGGTGACAAAAGTATTCATTGACAAAGAGAAAACCTTTCTAACAAGTGGGGCTGCAAAAACTACACACCTACACGTAAAAGACTGATTTCTCCTCCACCCTGCAGAACAATCAACTCCAAGTGCACCAAAGACATTAGCAGAAGATTAAAATCCTGGGTCTGACAGAAGGAATACAGTTCACAGTGTCAGCACAGGTAAGGCTTTTCTGAAGAGGACTCTAGTCATTCAAGAAATGGGACAAATTGACAAATGGTACCATATGAAATTAAAAAGAAGGCATTTGGGGCTCATGGTTTGGAGTTCATGACCATTATGCTAGGAACATGGCAACAGTCAGGTAGGCATGATGCTGGGGCAGCAGCTTAGAGCTTACATCCTTATAGGTAAGGAGAAGGCAGAGAGCTGTAGCAATGGATTCCCCAGGGCCATTGATTCTGGCTTGAATTTCAGAGTGATGGCACCTAGGCTTTGAACTACATTTGGTTTAAAGTCAATAACTATCACCTCTTGTTTGAAGTCAGGGATTTTTTTTTTGTTGTTGTTGTTGTTTTTATTTTATAATTTAATTTAATTTTACATATCAGCCATGGATTGTCCTCTCCTCCCCACTCCCCCCCCCCACCGCCTTCCCTCCAGCCCACCCTCCATTCCCATCTCCTCCAGGGCAAAGACTCCCCTGGGGATTCAGCTCAAACTAATAGATTCAGTCCAGGCAGGTCCAGTCCCCTCCTCCCAGGCTGAGCAAAGTGTCCCTGCATAAGCCCCAGGTTCCAAACAGCCAGCTCATGTACTAAGAACAGGTTCCTAATCCAGTTGGGGGCTCCTCAGATATTGGTTCATAGTTCATGTGTTCCCGTTAGTTTGGCTATTTATCCCTGTGCTTTTTCCAATCTTGGTCTCAACAATTCTCGCTCATACAATCCCTCCTCTTTCATACAATCCCTCTTCTTTCTCACCAATTGGACTCCTGGAGCTCCACCTGGGGCCTGGCCGTAGATCTTTGCATCCGCTTCCCTCAGTCATTGGATGAGATTTCTAGCATGACAGTTAGGGTGTTTGGCCATCCTATCACCAGAGTAGGTCAGTTCAGGCTGTCTCTCGACCATTGCCAGTAGTCTATTGTGGAGGTATCTTTGTGGATGTCTGGGGACCTCTCTAGCACTTTGCTTCTTCCTATTCTCATGTGGTCTTCATTTATCATGGTCTCTTTTTCCTTGTTCTCCCTCTCTGTTCTTGATCCAGCTGGGATCTCCCGTTCCCCTAAGCTCTCTTTCCCTTGAACCTTGCCCTTCATTACCCCCACTCACATCCAGGTTGTTCATGTAGATCTCATCCACTTCTCTGTCATTGGGCAATCCCTGTGTCTTTCTTGGGGTCCTCCTGTTTTCTAGGCAGCCTCCCTGGAGTTGTGAGTAGCGGTCTAGTCCTCTTTGTTTTACATCTAGTATCCTCCTATGAGTGAGTACATACCATGTTTGTCTTTCTGAGTCTGGGTTACCTCACACAGACTCAAACTCTGGATGATTTTTTTCTAGATCCATCCATTTACCTGCAAACCTCATGATGTGATTGTTTTTCTCTGCTGAGTAGTACTCTATTATGTATATGTACCACATTTTCTTCATCCATTCTTCAGTTGAAGGGCAACTAGGTTGTTTCTAGGTTCTGGCTATTACAAACAATGCTGATATGAACATAGCTGAGCAAGTGCCCTTGTGGTATGATTGAGGATTCCTTGGGCATATGCCCAAGAGTGGTATAGCTGTGTCTTGGGGGGTTTTATGCCAGTACCAAGCTGTTTTTTATTACTGTAGATGTATAGCAGAGCTTGAGGTCAGAGATTATGATGCCTCCAGAGGTTGTTTTATTGTACAGGATTCTTTTGACTATCCTGGGTTTTTTGTTTTTCCATATGAAGTTGAGTATTATTCTTTCCAGGTCCATGAATAATTGTGTTGGTATTTTGATGGGGATTGCATTGAATCTGTAGATTGCTTTTGGTAAGATTGCCATTTTTACTATGTTACTCCTGCCTATCCATGAGCATGGGAGGTCTTTCCATTTTCTGACATCTTCTTCAATTTCTTTTTTCAGGGACTTAAAGTTCTTGTCATATAGGTCCTTCACTTGCTTAGTAAGAGTTACCCCAAGGTATTTTATATCATTTGTGGCTATTGTAAAGGATGATGTATCTCTGATTTCCTTCTCAGCCTGTTTGTCAATTGTATATAGGAGGGCTACGGATTTTTTTGAGTTGATCTTGTATCCTGCTATGTTGTTAAAGGTGTTAATAAGCTGTATCAGTTCCTTGGTTGAATTTTTGGGGTCACTCATGTATATTATCATGGCATTTGCAAATAGGGAAACTTGACTTCTTCCTTTCCAATTTGTATCCCCTTAATCTCCTTATGTTGTCTTACTGATCTGGCTAGAACTTCAAGTACTATATTGAATAAGTATGGGGAGAGCAGACAGCCTTGCCTTGTTCCTGATTTTAGTGGAATTGCTTTGAGTTTCTCTCCATTTAATTTGATGTTGGCTGTTGGCTTGCTGTAAATTGCCTTTATTATGTTTAGGTATGTTCCCTGTATTCCTGATCGCTCCAGGACCTTTATCATGAAGAAGTTTTGGATTTTGTCAAATGCCTTTTCTGTATCTAGTGAGATGATCATGTGGTTTTTTTCTTTGAGTTTGTTTAGATGGTGTATTACATTTACAGACTTCCGTATGTTGAACCACCCTTGCATCCCTGGGATGAAGCCTACTTGATCATGGTGCATAATTGTTTTGAGGTGTTCTTGGAGTCTGTTTGCCAGTATTTTATTGAGTATTTTTACATCAATATTCAGGAGGGAGATTGGTCTGTAGTTCTCTTTCTTTGTTGCATCTTTATTTGGTTTAGGAATCAGGGTAATTGTAGCCTCATAGAAGGAGTTTGGTAATGTTCCTTCTGCTTCTATTGTGTGGAACAATTTAAAGAGTATTGCTGTTAATTCTTCTTTGAAGATCTGGTAGAATTCTGCACTGAAACCCTCTGGTCCTGGGCTTTTTTTGGTTGAGAGACTTTTAATGACTGATTCTATTTCCTTAGGGGTTATTGGCCTATTTAAATAATTTATCTAGTCTTGATTTAACTTAGGTATGTTGTACCTATCCAGAAAATTATCCATTTCTTTTAGATTTTCCAGTTTTGTGGAGTAGAGGTTTTTGAAGTATGACCTGATGATTCTCTGGATTTCCTCATTGTCTGTTTTTATGTCCCCCTTTTCATTTCTGATTTTGTTAATTTGGATGCTCTCTTTCTGTCTTTTGGTTAGTTTGGATAAGGTCTTGTCTATCTTGTTGATTTTCTCAAAGAACCAACTCTTTGTTTCATTAATTTTTTGTATTATTCTCTTTGTTTCTATTATACTGATTTCAGCTCTCAATTTGATAATTTCATGGCGTCTATTCTTCCTGGGAGACTTTGCTTCTTCTTGTTCTAGAGCTTTCAGGTGTGCTGTTAAGTCACTAGTGTGAGATTTCTCCAACTTCTTTCTGTGGGCATTTAGTGCTATGAATTTCCATCTTAGCACTGCTTTCATAGTGTCCCATAAGTTTGGGTATGTGGTGTCTTCATTTTCGTTGATCTCTAGGAAGTCTTTAATTTCTTTCTTTATTTCCTCCTTAACCCATTGGTGATTCAGTTGAGCATTATTCAGTTTCCATGAGATTGTAGGTTTTCTGTAGTTTTTGTTGTTGTTGAAATCTAACTTTAAACCATGATGATCTGATAGAACACAGGAGGTTATTCCAATTGTTTTGTATCTATTGAGATTTGCTTTGTGGCCAAGTATGTGGTCGATTTTAGAGAAGGTTCCATGGGGAGCTAAGAAGAAGGTATATTCTTTTTTGTTAGGATGGAATGTTCTGTATATATCGATTAAATCCATTTTCACATGCCTTTAATCCCAGCACTCAGGAGGCAGAGGCAGGCAGATTTTTGTGAGTTCAAGGCCAGCCTGGTCTACAGAGCGAGATCCAGGAAAGGCACAAAGCTACACAGAGAAAATCTGTCTCGAAAAACCAAATAAAAATAAAAAAATAAAAAAAAAAAGAACCCTCTTTTTACGATTTTATAAAAATACTGCTGGGATTAAAGGCGTGTACCACCACTGCTTGGCTTGGTCCTTTTTTAATGTGACCTGTCAATTAAAACAGTGTATAACAAACATTTTGCTTGCATTTAATTTCATGTGAAAAATAATTTTGTCAGCTCCAATGGTACTGCCTAAAATAACCTCTTAAAATCCTATAGAGATTGTTTTAATATTTTTATAGAAGGCTTTTGAAAAGGACAAAAAGCATGTATACACACAAATTCCATGTTCCACCAAAAAGATTATATCCATTCTGGGTTATACCAGTCAAATTAATATTCAGAAACGGCTCATAGAGTGATATTAAAAAATGGGATACATTCCTGGAAAAGGTATTGAGAAGGATTGTCAAAGAAAATCAGAGGTTATACAGGTTGTCCAGCAGCAGGACAAAGAAGGAATTGGCTACCCAAATTTGGAATAGAGGCCACTGCCAGAAGCCCAACTGCTCTACCTTTAAAAAGCTAACTAATAAGCCTGTATGGGTAGAGCAATGGCCTTTAACTAAAGAAAAATTGCAGGCACTTGAGCAGCTAGTAAGAGAAAAGTTAGATGTTAAGCATATTGCAGAAACTACTAGTCCCTGGAATTCTCCTGCATTTGCAGTTAAAAAGGAAATCTGGGAAAATGGAGAATGTTAACTGATTTCAGAGCTGTAAGTAAAGCAATTCAACCTTGGGGTCTTTACAACCTGCAATCCCTTTACCCTCTTTATTACCCAAAGATTGGCCTATTACAGTTATTGTTTTACAAGAATGTTTCTTCACTATCCCTTTACAAGAACAAGACAGAGAGAAATTTGCTTTTACACCAACTATTTATAAAAATGCCTACCTTGTAAAGACATATCAATTCAAAGTCCACATACGTGACCAAGGGCCATGCCAATCTGAGTGGCCTGTGCTGCTCCCTTGGGCAATTGTTACATCCTGGCACAGGCTGATGCCAAGGAACATGTCTGGGTTTTTGGTCCTACTGCAACTGGGGTCTGTGTGGAAGTCCAAGGACCACACTGCTATCAAAGGATACACAGAAGCCATGGGTCTGGGCTGCAACCTGTGGCCTTGTTGGTGTAGCCATACTGTTTCTAGAGCCATGGTATACTTCATGCCCAAGCTGCTGTGAAGGCCATGTCTGGGTCCATGGTCTTGCTGCAGCTAGGGTCTGTGTTGTTGTCTGTAGCCTCTTTTACCACAGGAAGCCATAGGAACCCATGCATAATGAAATCAGAGGCACATGATGAGCCAGACCAACCCTTTTCTGGCCCTGGGAAAGCTGGTGCTGCCCCTCACTGGTGACTGCAGCAAGAAGGCTGGCCATGACCCTCATAGCAGAACTAGACCTGCACTCGAGAGAGATGCCCCCCCTCACCACAGACATGGGAGAACTGGCTCCAATGGATGGGCATAGAGTAGTTTGTTCTGCCTCTTGCCTGAAGAGTATAGCCCCAGTGGCCCTGACTGACTAGCTCAGCTACCAACCAGGCCCACAGCCAGGGCCTTGGGTTGGCCCACTCAAACATCTACTCCATCTGTGACATGCTGGAATGCATGAAAAGACCGGTACTGTGGAATAATACCCACAGGACCTTCATGACTCAGGGCAGCCACAGAACATCCAAGAATAGTTTGGTGAGGGTCCAGTAATGATGATGATATACCAAAAACCAGACCCCTTGAACCAGACCAATGACTCACTGCAGTGAACATTTACAAGGAAAGCTGATTGGTATACTGTTTGACATACCTTGGCTCCCAGTGCTACTAAGACAAATGAAGAGAAGTTAGAAGGTGGAAAAGATGAATAAGGAAAGAGAATTTTTTTCTATTTGTTTGTTTGTTTGGTTTGGTCTGGGTTTAATTTTTTTTATTTCTTTTCAGGAGGATGCTACAAAGGTGAAGGGCAGATATGGAAGGACTGGGAAATGAATGGAATTTGGGTGCATATGTGAAATTCTCAAAGAATTGATAAAAAATAAGCTTTTAAAAAAGAAGTGATCAATTGTGTACTCAATCATTTTCAAAAATTATTGGGCGATATTAACTCACTGCAGCCTACATTGGACTGACTACTCAAGAATTAAGTAATTTGTTTCAAATGTTGCAAGATGACTCAGACTTAAACAGTCCAATGCAATTAGCAGCTGAAGATGAAAAGGAATTGGCTCAAAGTAGTGGTGGTGCATGACTTTAATCCCAGCACTTGGGAGGCAGAGGCAGGAGGATCTCTGTGAGTTGAGGCCAGCCTGGTCTACAAAGTGAGTTCCAGGAAAGCTAGGATTGTTACACAGAGAAACCTTGCCTCAAAAAAAAAGGAAAGAGAAAGAAAGAAAGAAAGAAAGAAAGAAGGAAGGAAGGAAGGAAGGAAGGAAGGAAGGAAGGAAGGAAGGAAAGAAAAGAAGAGAAATTGCCCCAAATAGAACAGAAATTACAAAATGCCTGTGGAGATAGGTTAGATCTTACAGTTGAATGTATTTTAGTTATTTCACCTTCTTCCCATTCCCCTACTGGACCAATTATGCAAAGGGAGGATAATATTTATAATAGATTTTTTAAGCTCAAAAGCAGAGTAAAAAAAGTTTTCTGAATTAATTATAAAAGGAAGCATAAGACTTCATCAATTGTCAGGAATGAGTCCAGCTGAAATTGTACTACCTTATACTAATACTAAAATTATCCAATTATGGGTGATTAATGATGATTGACGAAGAGGGAAAATTAACAATTATCCCAACTGTAACTGGCATCAATTTATAATAAGAACTGAATGAATTCTTCCCCACATAGTGAAAAGATTACCTATTTCTGGGGCTCTTACCTTCTATACCTATGAAAATAAATTAAAAATGGCTGATTATTAAGCAGGAAATATAAGTAAAATAATTCAAAGTCCATGTTCCAGTCCAAAAATCAGAGTCATATGCCATTCTAATGTTTTATTAGACTTTAATGAATCCCTTAATATAATTATTGATTCTCAATATGCAAAAGGGTTTGTATTCCATATAAAAACTGCTCAACTAATTCCTGATTATTCGGAATTAACTTTGTTATTCATACAACCACAAAAAACAATTCTGGACAGAACTTAACCTACTATGTATCATTCATATTCAATCTCATACTTGACAGCCTGGGCCATTAGCAAAAGGAATAAAGAAATTGATCAATTATTGATAGAAAATGTGTTGGAGGCTTCAGAATTTCATAAAAGACATCATGAAAAAAATTATAAAAACCAGTAGCAAGATACACTTCTCCTTCCAGTGTGCTGTAGTATCAGGATGTGTCTCTTTCCCCTCTAGATGATTCACACCATCAATATTCATTAAGTACTCATTTCATGGCAGGTCCTACCAATCAATTACAGGAGGAAAATAGAGTTGCTTCCATGAGGATGTCAGAAAGTAGAGATAATGCAGTGAAGTACACTCTCTTGCAATGATTAGGCACACACAGTTATCAAGGAAGAGAAAACTTACTCAAGCAAACCAGAAAGGAAAAGATTCTCAGAGGAAGAGGTGTTTTTACTTTGAGTCTTCTGTTTCTATACATTGAAGCTTTTCCCCAGATAATCTAAGCTGGGCTTGGCCGGCATATGTTTGAAATCCCATCATTCTAGTAGTGAAAACTGGGAGATTCCTTAAGTCATGGCTTTGACTTCAATCTGAACAACACAACAAAAGCCCACATGAAAAGATAGTGACGTAAAAGTAGTGGAGCAACTGTCAGAGAACAGGAAGGGGATGAAGAGTAGAAAGAAAACGGGTCAGAGAGCACAGAAATTATTAAACTGTATTACACAGGTAAGTGAAGTTGTCTCAGTGACTCATTTTATATGACTAGTAGGTCCAAATTAAAAACCTACTCAGTGCAGAAGAGTGAGGATATATCAATTATCCAAACAAAATAAATTAGTACCCTCCAGAATTCCATTTATCAGACAGGACAGCATTAAGAATTGGGTTAACTGAGCTTGTTTGTGCACACCTGTCATCCCAAACTCTGAAGGCTGAGGCAAGAAGACCAGTAGTCCCAGTCCAGCCTGGGCTACATAGTGTGACACTGTCTCAAAATATTAATGGCTAAGGATGGGACTCATTGATAGAGAGATTGTCTAGTGTTGGTTAATTTTCTGTTGCTGTGATAAAACACCGTGGCCAAGGCAACTTATAGAAGAGTTTACTTGGTTTTATGGCTCCAGAAGAATCAGGGTCCATCTTGGCAGAGGGAAAGGATGTGACTGGAGCCCCAGCTGAGGGATCATTCTTGAACCACCATCAAGAGTCAGAAGGGGTATGTGAGAAATGGCTCTAGACTTTGAAACTTAAACTCTTCCCCCTGTAACATACTTCCTTACACAAAGCCATACCTCCCAAGCTTTCTTTAATACTACCACCAATTGAAGACAAAGCATTCAAATGCCCATGCCTCTTGGTCACATCTCATCACATTTAGGAATCCCAAGAACCTAGATTTTGTACAAAGCATGAAGTAAAGAATTGGAGTATACCTATTAATCTTTTTCTTTTTTAAAAGATTTATTTATTTATTATACATACAGTGTTCTGCCTGCATGTATGCCTGCATGCCAGAAGAGGGCACCATATCTCATTACAGATGGTTTGGGCCACCACATGGTTGCTGGGAATTGAACTCAGGACCTTTGGAAGAGCAGCCAGTGCTCTTAGCCTCTGAGTCATCTCTCCAGCCCTAATCTTTTTTTTCTATAGACTTTTCTACAGTATAACTGAGCCACACATTATCTTACACTCATGGTTATGTTCTTAATGAATTTAGGCTGTCTTCTCTGCTTACTAAAAGTCTAGTTTACATATTAAATGGCATTACAATATTCCCTTGGGAGAATATCTTGGCCAATTGGACCATTTTTCTATTTAGCCATTTAAGGTCGTTACTAAGTGTCTATGGTTATATACAAGTAAGCCTTGGATTACCTTGATACTGATGTTGCAAGTAGAAGTGGTCTGATGTGGACCTTCAGAAGAATTCGAAGTAGATACAGAGACAAGCCAGACACAGAAAGAGAAAACAGGAACACCATCCTGCTTGCAAAGGCAGTGGGCTTAGATCCTGCAACAACCCTATGGGATAAAGAGAGGCTTAAACTGCTAGAGAGAAGGGAAAGTTGAGAGGGAATATCAATCATACAAGGCAGGGAGACAAGCAGGAGGCCATTGCTCACAAGGAAAAGACTTCAGAGGTGGAGACTGGCCAAAGCCAAGGGAAGGGAAAGGACCAGCCCAGTGAATTAAGGCATCAAAGATGACAAGGTAAACAATTTCTGTGTGGGGCTTCTAATGGCATCTCTTGATTTTTGAATAATACATTCTGAGGTTCCACTTTCAGTCAGTGCAAATACTAATCATGCACCGAAACTGTCATCTTTTGAGAGCTGGGGGAGTGGTTCTATGTTTAAGACCACTTGCTGATCTTGTAGAGAATGTGGATCCATTCCCAGCACCCACAACAGACGGCTCACAACCACCTTTAACTACATTCCCAGAGGATCCAAGACCCTGATTCTATCATCTGCTTGTACAGAGTGCACAAGGACAGGGAGGAATAAAAGTGTGCACATAAAGTAAAAAATAAATAAAGCCTTTAAGAAAGCACCATGTTGCCAGGCGGTGGTGGCGCATGCCATTAATCCCAGCACTCAGGAGGCAGTGGCAAATGGATCTTGGTGAGTTCAAGGCCAGCCTGGTCTACATAGCGAGATCCAGGAAAGGCCCAAAGCTACACAGAGAAACCCTGTCTGGCGGGGGTGGGTGAAGCACCATACTTCAAAGTTTAGTATTTAGTTTCCTTGGCATTTCTTTGGTTTTGTATAATTGGAATAAAATATCCTATACATTTTGTTACACTTAAAGTTGGCTACTTTTCATCAGTGTTTCTGGGGTTGCATTTCTTTGAGTTTGTTATTTTGTTCTGTTTGTAGTGTTTGGGATAGAATGTTGCACAGGCCTGGAGCTGCTCCTAGCCTCTTCAGTTTGTAGCTTAGGCTGACCTAAAACTCACTGTTTTCCTGCCTTCATATGCTTGGTTTTTCACATTAAAGGAATGCACTACCACTCTGAGCTGATTACTCCCTCCCCCTCTCTCTCTTTCCATTTTTTCTTCTTATCTCTCCCTTCTCTGCAGTGTTTTACTCTTGTAGAGAGGTAGAGACCATGTGAACCAGCACATCTGCATTGTTTATAATCATGCTCAACATCCCATCACAGTCATGTTCAGCCACCTCTGATGAGCTCCCTTCCCACTTCCCCTTTTATTTTTTCTTCATGAGACTCTAGAATTCTGTTCCAAAGGAAAGCAGGTACATTCACATCAAGAGGAAGAAGACTGCCTGAGTTACCAAGGGCCTCCTTTGTGCCAACCCTTGTGCGTAATACTGTAGATTAAAAATAAAAGATGCCAGCCACCAGTTCATACCCTGTGCGACACCTAGAATAGTCAGAAACAGACATACAACATGCTATGATAAGGATGTAGATGAGGAACCAACAAGAGGAGAAGATCCAGATGTTGGAACAAAGGAGCATGTAGAAGCTGGTGAACCCTGGGGATGGCATATTGAAGCCTGGTGCTCAGGCAGATAGAAACCGAATCTGTTGTGTGGGACTGTGTACCTCAGACCATGCACACATAAGTTATTTCCCTCATTGTCTCCCCCCACCCCATCTCTCTCCTTCAGGTCTAGGTGGATCCCTACCACAGATACCAGTTGGAAGATTCTCTTCTCCACTCTTGAGTTCACAGGAAGCCTGATGGAGCTGGACCTAAGTGGAAATCCAATGAGCTGCTTTGCACTGTGTAGACTTTGTAGGACCCTGAGATGCCCTGGATGTCATCTTAGGACATTGTGAGTCTGGCCTGGGGTCTTCCCTGAAGCAGGGATGGAAGGAATGGAGACAAAATGCAAAACCTGACTCTAGGGTGAGGATTGGTATTTGTCAAACTATCTTGACCATACCTGAGACAGATGCCAGACTGGCTATGATAAACAAATGGGATTCTGTTCTTGGGCATCATGATAGAATGACATTCATCAAGGAATCCCACTAACAACAAGTTCATGAGGTTTTCAGTGGAGCAAACTTCCTGAGAAAGGGACTAGGAGAGCTGAAGAACACAGAGACAATGGGAAGCCCACAGGGAGAAAGCTCCAGGCCCAGGGAATGGCATCTCCCCATTTCCTCCTGCTCTCTGCCCTTGTAACCAGCCTTCTACTCTGTTTCTTATTATTTATTTATTCATTTTACATACCAACCACACAGATGCCCCTCTTATCCCCTGTCCCATTCCCCCTATCTACTCTGTTTCTATGAACTCCATCTTTATTAAGATTTTACGTGACAAGTTAGATCATGCCCTATTCTATGGCTGGTGAATTTCATTTCAGATGATTCCCTGAAATACACCAGTGAACTGTCTTGGGCCCTGTGGAGCTCTGCCATGATCAGTCACAGCAAGGTAGTGGTCTCCAAGCTGTACTCCATTGCTCCTGCAGCTCAGCTGTATGAAGCATGGATTATCCACCCAGATTAGAAAAGGAACTCCAGAGAGCCAAACACTGTTAACACAGCACACCAGGGCTCACAAAGGGAGACCTGAGCTCAGTTCCCAAGAGCAGTGAGCCTGAAGAAGTTGATTGTGAGCATCCTCCCTACAGGCTCATCAACTGTGGCCTCACATCCAGCCACTGTGCAGACCTGGCCTCAGTGCTCAGGGCCAGCACCAGCCTGGCTGAGCTAGACCTGCAGCTGAATGACCTGGGCGACCGTGGTGAGGCTGCTGTGTGAGGGGCTCAGGAATCCTGCCTGCAAACTCAGCATCCTGCAGTAAGAAAGACTCTGGGAGTCCCTCTGGGCAAGAGGTAAGAGAAGAGACACAAGTGCATTACTACATGACAAGACATAGAAAAGAAAAGGGACAGATAATGCACAGTCAGCCTGGCTCCTGACCATCTGTGCCACTTACACCCTGTGACATTGCAAGTCACTTTCTTCTCTACAACTCAGTTTCCTCATCTATTAAATAGAATGCCATACCCACCTCATGGATTGTAATGACACAAAATGTACATATGTAAAAACAAAGATAATATCAGGTAGATATCTGGGCACAGTGGAATCACATGTATTAGCAAGGCTGTATATCCTGAAAGACTCCCAGGTTTGCCTTACTCCAGGACAGTGCTTCAATCATTTATTCATTCATGAATCCATGCATGCATTCATATCAGGCCCTCTGGGCATTAGCCCAGACCCTAGGGATACAATTACAAACACACGTGACTCTGTCCTCCTGAAACTGTGTGAAAAGAGACAGACATAGATCAAACACCAGCACATGACTCTGTATTGACAAGCTCTGCTGAATGCTGTGGAGTCAACAGTATTGTGAGAATGTCATGATGTGAGAGATGGGACTTCATTGAATGGCTCAGGGTGGGGGTGGGGTCTGAGTCCTGAAGGGGAAATAGGACTTAGGTGGGCCAAGCTGAGGCCAGGGCCCAGACAAAGGCAGAGTTGGGGAAAGCTCTGGAACAGAAAGAGGCTGGAGCCCTGGAGAGTCACCAGGTTCACTACAGCAGCCTGAGACAGGCCTCTGTACCAGAAATGCTGCCATTCCCCCTGAACTACAGTTTCACACAAGCTCAGAAGCCTCCAAACTACAGCCCTGGAAACCATGGTCCTCCACTCAGCCCCTTCATGCTGTCTCTGAGCTTCTCCCTCTCCTGTCCCTCCACCTCCCCAGCACAGCCCACAGCCAGTTTCTAGTGAACTTCCCAGAGGTTGCTGGCCAGTGCCCTTCATGAGCTCAGAGAACCACAGAGACTCCCTTCCCCTGTAGTGAGAGTCTTCTGGTTTTTCCAGCCAACAGGAGAAGTCCAGCAGGCCTGTGCCCTGGGACTTCTCTCTGTCAGGCCTTCTGCTTCAACTCTATTCTTGTTATTATTATTGTTATTGTTATGTTAATGTTGTGAATGTATATGTCAGTGGTTTCGATCTTCCTAATGCTGTGACACTTTAATACAGCTCTTCTTGTTTTGGTGACCCAAAACCATAAAATTATTTCTTCATTACTTTATAATTTTGCTACTGTTATGAATTTTAATGTAAATATTCCTTATTTCCAATGTCCATAGGCAACCTCTGTGAGAGGGTCATTAGAATCTCCACACACAAGTTGCAAACCACAGGTTGAGAGCCACTGGTATTTGTGAGTGTAGGTGCTCTCAGAGACCAGAGGAGTCAAAATCTCCCAGAACCGGAGTTACAGGTAGATATGAGCTGCCTGAAGTGGGTTCTAGGAATTGAACTCAGGTCCTCTGGAAGAGCGGTATGTGCTCTTAACCACTGAGCCATCTCTCCAGCTCTCTGGTTTAAATGCACAGAAGCAGTTGGGCAGTGAAGAGTTTTCTTTCCACCCTCTGGGAGCTGAAACTGGCCCAGCTGCTCGGCACCTTTGTTCCCCAGCCTGCTTTCAGACATGACTGTTTCTCACAGGCTGAAGAGCCTGTTCAGAGCTGGTGTCTGCTGCATGTGACATTGCTCAGGCTCTCATGAGTGCAGGAAGCTACTCCCCCCCCCCCGTTTTATCTGTGCCTCCCAATAGGCAGATGGGAGTGATATAGCTCTGGTTATGGACTGAGGATGTGGAAACCCAGAGAAGTCACTACCCTAAAACCAGAAATCCTGGAACTTGGGGATCATAAGGATAGGACTTGCGGATCTTTGGTTGTGGCTGCTGTGTAAGGACAAGCCTTCCTCCCTTAGCACTAGAGGAAAGGGGGAGGGAGGTGAGAATGGATCCAAGGCTCTTTCCCTCATGGTGAATACCCATCATCCCAGTGCTATGTGTTTACTTTGAACACCCGCTCAGAATCCCTTTGGGGGATATGACCATGACCTCCAGTCACTGAAAATCCTGATGGCTACTGTGTAGCTCTTTACCAACAAGAATCCCCTCATCTATGGCCATGTTCCTTTTCCCCTAACAGTCTATTTCCAATAACTGAACTGTGGAGGAGGGGTATAAAGGGTAAGACACTCATTTCAGCTCTGGAAAGTTCCAAAGGTCCTCACCCTGGATTCAGATCTCCCTGCACACTGACCATGGTCCACTGACACTGTGTCATGGACACATCTGCCTCCACTCATCCCACTACTCTCCATCCTTTGTCCTGGTTTTTGAGTCAAAAATAAGCCTAAATAAGGCTCCTCAACGGTTCCATCTGCAGACAAGAGTCTAGGATCCTGGACCCTGAGGCCTCATGATCCTGTGGTGGATCCCAGAAGAAACAAACCCCTCTTGTACTTGCAGGCTGGACCAGGCCCCTCTCAGTGACCAGGTGATGATGGAGCTCAGAGCCCTGGAGACAGAGAATCTGCAGCTGCTCATCTCCAGCACATCGCAAGGAGTGGGCACAGAAAACTCCTATTGGTCAGCCCAGGCTCTATGTGACTTCTGATAAGCTCATATGTGGGAAAAGTGTCCTGAGTGGGTGGAAAAAACAAGCACATCCACACAGAAACTAGGAACCATGAGGCTAGAGTGAGATAGGTGTGTGTGTGTGTGTGTGTGTGTGTGTGTGTGTGTGTGTTATGGTTTTAAAGTTCAAAAAATAAAATCATATAGCATGCCTTCTTAAGTTCTTCAACTGGGAAAAAAGAATATGAAAAAGCTGAGTTAGTGGTGAGTCCTCTGGCACAGCCAGTGTGATAATAATAGATAATAGTAGCCAACAGTGAACCCAAACCACTAGACAATGAAAACAGTCACCAAAACTAGGAGAGAAAGACACAGACAGAAAGACTCTTGGGGAAAAAAAACATGATGTGTATCACTGTCCAAACTACACACACACACACACACACACACACACACACACACACACACACACACACACACTGTATGATGGAGAAGTCACAGGACAGGAAAGTTATCTCCACTCCAGAGACTGTGCTGAAGCCCCATGTTCTCCCACTTTGGCACAGTTCAGTTCATGACCATGAATTCCATCTGTTCTCAAGTTCCTAGCTGCTGTGACACACTTGAATGGAGGGTGTACTGAAGACTTAGGAGGGTCAGCCATTCATTGAACAGACATTCCTGCAGACCTACTGTGCATCATACACTGTTTTGAGATCTGAGTGCACATCAGTGAGCAAGACAGGCACAGCCCAACATTTGCTATCTCAGTCCAGCAGGGAGGAGACACTTGTTCTCCCACAGTCACATAATTATACCTGGGAACCATATTATTACAGTGTTGGACTCTCTAAACTCATCCAAAGCTGAGGTGAGCTGAGGTGAATTCTCAAAGATTGGAAATGAAGGATGAGCCTAGAAGAAGAAAATTCCAGGCAGACATAGAGATTGTAAGGGAGCAGAGAGAGCAGCTCATTGAGGGGCAGGAAACCATGTGTGAGAAGGAAGCTGACTAAGTAGCATTTGATTGCATAACCAGACAAATGAGGAGTGAAGCCAGATGGCATCCACCACAGCCAGAACCATAAGTCCTCATGTACTTTCTACATCTGCGTCAGTCCTCAGACTCAGATCCCATAAAGAGATGGGCATCTCAGTGTGTGTGTGTGTGTGTGTGTGTGTGTGTGTGTGTGTGTGTGTGTGTGTGTGTGCGTGTGCGTGCGCACCCTCTGGATCTTCCTTTAGGGACTCATGGCTATGTTCTAGAGTAAGTGTTCACCACAGGCAAAGGATTGCCTGGATTTGTCAAGGGCTGTAGATATTTACTGACTTCTGATCTTGGCCAGAAGGACCTAGAAAAATGTCATTCTGTCATTGGCCAGAGGACATGAAAAACTGCCATTATTTTGTTTTAGAATTTTAAACACGAATATGGGTTCTGTATTTAGATCATTTTTACCTTTCTTCTGCATACTCTGTCTTCCTGTGACCCACCCACAACAGCAGAGGCTGGTGGAGGCACTTTCTCAGAGCTAAGGTGGTCGTACTTCCTGGACTGGAAGCCACGGTGCCCTGACACAGAAGTATCTGTCGTGATGACTAACCCTCGGCAGCATCCTGCCCTCTCTCCACACCTCACAGTTATCCATCCCCTGTCCTCTCCCCCAGATCCACTGCTCCTCTGTTTCCCTTCAGAAAAGAACCAGGATCAAAGTGATTATCAACGAAAGACAGTACAACAAGTTGCAATAAATGAGCACAAACCCTAATTTCAAGGGTAGATGAGGCAAGAAAGTAGGAGGAAAATGGTCTTGAGAACAGAAAATAGTCACTGACACCTACTCCCACAAATAGGAGTCCCACAAAACAATAAGCTTATCAACCACAGCATGTGACCAAAAAGAAGATGTTTTAATAAATACAATATTCTTAGTGAAAGATATCATAAAGTAAGCCATCACTATATGTCTGTAATCCCAGATCTCCTGAGACTGGGACAGGAGAATTTAGAATTCAAGTGCAGCCTAGACTACACAGCCAGACTATGCTTATGAAAAGAAAAAGCAACACCAACAAGGAACCAGGTGTTGTACAAGTGGCTAATGATCGAACTTCCTCTCCTACTTCAAGGAGCACAGAAATAGGTGATAAAGATGAGGATTAGGTCAAGAGAGGAAACTGACAGGTGAAGAAGTTATAAAAGCTAGAGAAGAAATGCAGACTTATCCAGCTGATAGAAGAACCATGAATAGAAAACAAAGCATTCATCTGATTAAAATATTCACATTAAATGTCAAGGCCAAAAGATGAACACAAATGAAGATGAGGAAAACAAGCACGACTCAGCTGAAAAGAACTCACAAAACAAATAAAAACAATAGTCACATTCATAAACACATGAGACCCTGACACAGGAGCACTGCTACCCGGATGATGCCTCCCCAGTATGTCTAATGAGGCAAGTCCAGCAGGTGCACACAGGGTACCTGGTCTCCCCAAGATCACTTGCCCAGTCACCACTCAAGCTCTTCTCTGCAGGCCACTGCCCTTCTTATTTCTTACTCCCACTCTCAGATCAGAGAACTACACAATTGGAAAATCAATATATGTGATTCCATTAAAGGATATAGAAGGACAATATATGTAGGAAGGATAGTCACAGGGACTGGTGATGGCACATACCTGTGGTCCTAGAGTTCCTAAGGCTAGGCAAAAAGTACTGTGACTTCTAACTGAAGATACATAGTGAATTCCTGTATCTAAAAACCTAAAATGAGAATATAGATGGAAAAACTTACCAAGTCATCTTAGATGCCTCAGGAAATTTCTGGTCTTAACAATGAAAACTCCAGCACCTCACATCCCCCTCAAGTCTGGGAAGGTCATGACTATCGTTTACCCTAGCAAGAAGGGAAGTGCGAGAGATACAGCATCTTCTGGGACTCTGTCAAAATAACACAACACAAGGCCTAGGCAAGTCAAGGATCTGGTGCTGAGGCTAAAGCTGATTTGGGGAAAACCAGGGTGTCAACTCCCAGAACTGTCACACAAGGTACATTTTAGTGCTCTGTGGTTCCATGTGAAATTATTAGCTGGCATGTCATTGATGGAAATCCTAAGCTGTACCACTCTATTCAAGAGCAATTTCATTGTCTCATTTCCTGGTGATAATTGATTCCAAAGCAATCACCTGAGAGAAATAGAAAAGCTCTCTGGTGAACAACACACATTGCAACACCATTTGTCATGGACCATGTCGGAAAGCAAACTCGGTGCTGAAGGGACAGGAAATGGTGGACTGCAGAGCGGTGCCTCCATTAGCAGGTGTCACATCAAGTTGGAAAGTGAGATTCAACATCATGATTCCACCCAGTGTCAACTTGACACCCAAGTACATCACTTTAATTTGTAACTTCCCACCTCATGTCTCTAAAGTTTCTGTTTTGTCTCATAAAGCAAAATATAATTTCAAAGAACCCCATAATCCTTAATAATTCCAACAGTTTAAAAGCCCATAAAGACCACCTCTTATCTGATATTCAAGACAATCGTCTTAAATATGAGCTTCTATAAAATAAAAAACAAGTTACATACTTCCAACTTACAATGGCATAGAATAAACATCGCCATTCAAAGATGGAAGAATCAGGGAATGAAAGAATGATAAGACCACAGCAAGACAAAAACTCCATCAGCATAAACAACAACTCCTGCAGCTCTATATCCATCCAACAATCTATGCAGCTCATGATGTCATTCACTGGACTCCAAAGGGAATAGGTAGCTCCACCACTCCAGTTTTTCCACATGATGCACACACAATCTCTCCTTGGGCAATCTCGCTACTCCATGCCTAAAACTTTATTTAGCAGAAAAAAAATTGTGGTTCTGGCTTCTCCAACATCCTAGGATGTCCATTCCACCCTAGGCTTCACCTTCAATGGTCCATAGGCTGAGCTTTCAGGATCTCCATACAGGATCTTTGACTCAGGCAAATTGCCTTGCCTCAGCAGATATCTGAAACTGTGGAGCATGATTCAGTGACCCCTCAATCCAGCATCTTTCCACCATAAAACTACAGGAACGTCACTGCCAAGTTCTGTTGACAGTTTGAGATGTGGCCACCTTGGACCACAGCTGTATGATGCGCTAACCATGGGAAACACTTCCTTGCATTTGCATTTGTGGAGCAGGGAACACCATCACTTCAGGCTTTCTGTCTTTAAATGAATGTGGATCTTCACAAGATGAGTCTGTGAAGAGTGAGATTGTCCCTCAGGACCCCTTTCCTGTTGTCACCTGCACTGCAGCCTTTCCCTCAGTGACGCTGCTCTCTCACAGCTACAGCGGATTGTGTAGAGTCATTCTGGATGTTTTCTGTTCTGAAATTCCTCCTGCCAAATTAGTCCCTTGTGTTTAAATTCATCTTCACTCATATTCAGAGCATTAACACAATAAATCAAGACTCCTGACAAAACTGTCACATGAGTGGATCCTTTCACAGTTCCCAATGGAAACCTTGCTGCTCTCTGCAACCTCATGACTGGCCTCCACTGTCTCTCTCAGCATTCTTGTCTTCCTGCTTCCACCCAAATGTCCCCATAAGCTCTGTTCTCAGCATGGAAGTGCTTTCCTAGTCCTAAGTACAAAACTCCTCACATGCCAGTCACAAAACAGTTCCAAAGTTTTATGAACCACATGATTAGGTTTATTGCAACAAAAACATGGATCCTGATATGAATTTTCTACCCTAATTGCTTTACTTATAACTCACAAAAATACATGACAAAAGAAACTTAAGTACTGTGAATATTGCTCTGTATGCTGTGAATGTGTTGCTCTGATTGGTTAATAAATAAAGTGCTGACTGGCCAGTAGTCAGGTAGGAAGTATAGACGGGACAAGCAGAGAAGAGAATTCTGGGAAAAGAAAGGATGACTCAGCAGTCACCAGCCACACAGAGGAAGCAAGATGTCACAGTAGAACTGAGAAAAGGTACCAAGCCACGTGGCTAACCATAAATAAGAATTATGGGTTAATTTAAGTATGTAAGAGCTAGTCAGTAATAAGTCTGAGCTAATAACTAAGCAGTTTTCATTAATATAAGTTTCTGAGTGATTATTTTATAAGCAGCTGTGGGGTCCTTGGTACCGGGCAAGCACAGGAAAACCTTCAGCTACACATAGAGAGAAAGGATTTGTTTTGCCTCACATTCCAAATGAACAGTTCATCATGACATGGAAGTCTGAGAACATGGAGCTTGTGGCACCTGGTAACTTGTGTCAACAGAGCAAGCAGGGAACAGTGAATGCTTATGCTCATGTGACCTCTCCATTTTACATAGTCCTAGGTCCTAGTCCATAAAATGATGCTACACACAGTGGATAGGTCTTCCTTCCTCAACTAATCCAATCACAATAATTTCCTCTATTATTCCCTGAGGCATATATACAAGTTGATTCTAGACTTCATCAAGTTCACATTTGACATTAACTATTCCATAGGTCCATCCAGCTTGTCTTCAGTGAACAAAGGTACGCTGAGTCTCTTTCATAGCAGCAAAACTCCCATCTGCAAAAAAGAATTTAGAGGATTATGCCAAACCCCAAACACTGAAGCTGGTGATGGCAGCACCTCTAAGAACCTGCTGATTGTGAAATTTATGACAGTAGCCTCTTTGGCTGTATTCTTTATTATATCTGTTGATGAGACCATGAAGAGCCTCCATTCCACTGTAAATGCTCCCCCATCAGCTAGACAGGACCAAGGGTAAACTACCTCCAATGAGGGTCAGTCTACATGAGTCACCACTGGCAACAGCTCACACTCACCCTCACTGGCATGGTGATTGATAATGAGGAAACAGTTGATAATTCTGCTGTGCTGTCACTGGACATTAATTAATAGAACTTAATTAAATTTTAACCATAGTTTTTCTCATAAATATCAAAACATCAACACAAACTAAATAGAAATCATAACCAAAGCAACTTATAGGAGATAGATTTTATTGGGTCTTACAGCTTCAGAGGGTGAGTCCATGACCACCACAGCAGGGAGCATGGCAGGGAGCAGGCAGCCTTGGCACTGGAGCAGTAGTAGCTGAGAGCTTACATCCTTATTATCAAGGAGGAGAGAGAAAGGAAAGTGGAGACACTAAAAGCTTTGAAATCTCTAAGCTCTCCCCAGTGACACACCTCCTCCAACAACACCACACCTCCTAATACTTACCGAACAATTCTACCAACTATGGTAGTCATTCTCATTCAAACCACCACAGTCATTATAAATCCTAGGGTGATATTATTCCAGCCAAACATGGCTCAATGGAAGTATTAAATCTACATATTTTAATCTGTTCTTTCACAGAGGGACAGGTAGACATCTCCTGGTTCTGTGTGGCCCACTTTCAAGAACATGGGATGGTCCTAGAAACTCCAGCCAGGGTGGAGCAGCATTATGCAGTACTGGAAAACCCAAGCTTCTCCCCAGTGGGAGTTCTAATGAGAAAGATTCCTGGTTTTGGACGCCTCATCCGAATCACTTCCATTACATTGATCTACTATCACCTCAATCTCAAGGATGTGACATTTCACCTTTACCTGGTCCCTAATGACTGCACCATTCGGAAGGTAACACTGAGGACCACAAAATGAGGCCAGGGTGGGCTGAGAGAAAACTTGAGATGCAGCTAGTGAATCCCTAGGAGAGATTCTTAAGGGTTCTATAAGGGGAGTGTGTGTGTGTGTGTGTGTGTGTGTGTGTGTTGTGTGTTGTGTGTGTGTGTGTGTGTGTGTGTGACTCTGCCCTCCTCATGGCCCCCTCCACCAGAGTCTCATCCAAGTGTCTTTGATGCCCAATTACTAATCCCTAAGCATCCTTCTATAGCCTCTTTCTACCCATCAGAAGGATGGAAATTCTCCATGCACAATCTGTAGCCATCTCCTTTCTTCTTTGGCAGCTACCCTGCTCCCAAAATGAACACAAAAAGATCTAATAATTCAACAATCTGTGTCACGGAACATAGGGTAGCTTGGAGGTGTCACCAGCCGATCCCACGAAAATGTACTATGTATCATCGTACGGTATTCAGACCAGATATTGTGGCCCAGCAATCTAGATAAATTGCTGTCTGTTCCCTAGGCCATTGATGATGAAGAAACAAAATTCCAATTTGTTCCAATAAACAAGCCGCCCCCACTAGACTCTCTTTACATTGGCTCCCGCTACATCCTATCTGGTTCCAAGAAGCTGAAAATCATCCCAAAGGTGAGCATCTAGGTGATTGCTACTCTTCAGAGTCAGATGCCAGGCTTGGGAACCCTGTGGGGCAGGTTACAAGGTTTTGCAACAAATTGAGATTGGGGAGAAAATAACTGATATTTGAGATGAGCAAGAATACACCAAATTGCTTTAGGTGGAAAGCAATTTAAGGAACCACACCAGAGTGCAGATTGAGCCTGCAGGACTAAGGAATTAGAGTCAATATGGCTCAGAGAAGCTTAAAGAGCAAGCCCTGGCTTAGGTTGTGTGAGCAGGACTTTCAGGATGAGCTCTCACTCATCTGTGGTTGCTAATGTTTGAATCTGAACTTCTCCTACAGATGTAAATGTTTAAACACTTGGTTCCCAGACAGTGGTGGTATTTTGAGAGTTTGTGGAACAAATACGTGAGGCCTGGCCATCAGAAACAGGTCATTAGTGTCAGGCCTTGAGGATTATAGTCATGCCCTGCTCCCTACCTCACTGTATGATTTGCTGATCATCTGGGATATAATGAGCACTGCCACAATCTCCTGACACCAAGATGGAGTCCCAGTTTCCATGCATTTCCTACTACAAAACTAAACAATAACACAAACCCTTCCTCAAGGTGCTTCCTGTCAGGTTTTTGTCAGAGTGATGAGAAAAGAAACAGCAAGATTGGGTCCCATCTCAGTCCTTAACCTTCTGAGTAAAGATGTGTATTCAAAGGCTGTGGGTTACCTCAGTGCAAAAGATAACCAGTGTCTAGTGTAGTATGCAAGATCAAGAAAGTATGTGGTGTGGACAGCCCTCCTTCACAGGACGAGTAGTTCATTCTCACATAGTAATTCTTTCTCTCTTCAGGAACTAGAGCTGTGCTACCAGAGCCCTGGAGAATCCCAGCTCTTCTCTGAGATCTATGCTGGCCACATGAGTTCAGAGATTAAGCTGAAAATCAGAGACAAGAAGCATAAGAATCTCATATGGGAAGCCTTACTGAAACCAGGTAAAATTAGTTTAGGTCTGGATACCCCAAAGACAGAAGAGAGACAAGGAGTGAGGAGAGGTGTATTGTCATTAATTCCTGGTGTCATAAAATAGTCAGATTAGTTATATTGCTTTTGCTAGATATTAAACAGGTGGTCTGATCACAGTTTAAACTGTGACGTGTATGTCAGCAGCTGTTACCAATTGTGAAAAAATATGTGAGAAAAACAACTTAAAATGGAAAGGTTTGTTTTGATTCATCATCTTAGAACTAAGTTTCAGTCCATGGTCACCTGCCTCCATCTCTTTGCTCCTAATGTTAAACAGTATATCATGGATGGGAAGCTTGTGAGAGAGGAGGCTGTTCACCTACTATCTCAAGCAGAGAGATGGAGTCAGAGTGAAAGCCAGGGAAGAGAAGAGGAGGAAGAGGGGAAGAGAAAGAGGGGAAAAGAGAGGAGAGAAAGGGAGGAGAGGAGAGGGGTAGGGAATGGGAAAAGGAATGAAGTCCATGCAAGATGTTCTCTTCCAGGACATCCCTCCAGTGCCCTACTTCTTCCAATGTACACTCTTATAGTTTCCATTCTCAGTACTCACACAATTTTGAGTGCACAGCCCTCAGGACTAGCCATATTTGAATATGGCTGCAGGACTAATCCTTCAGCACGTGAGCATTATCATGGCACACATCATATCCAAGTCACCATATACCCTAAGCCTCATTTTCTCAGTCCCGTATCCTGAATTCCTCCCCTACTACCCTTGAAGTGACAGAATTTGAGATGCACAAAGCATCTGGCTCCAGTTCACATAATAATTCAGCTTTAAAATGAAGAAATTTTGCCAACATGAGATACTCAATCTCAAATCCATACATAATTTGTAATAAATTTTGTTTTGACAATTTTATACATGGGTACAATACATTGCAGGAACTCCTTCCTAAACACACCTCCTTATCTCCCTCCTACTCCTGGCAGCTCTTCTTGTTTAATACAAATCTCTTTCCCACATTCATAAAGTTCTGCTTTGTTTCTTGCAGAGTTTAACTGAGAAAATCTGTGTGCCCATGGTTTTACACTGTACAGTAAAAACCTAGAGAGCTCACCAGCAGGGATACAGATGGAATGTATACCTTCCTTGTCCATTATCTATTATCTGCCAATAGTTCAGCAGTAAGTGGTACTATCCCTGGGAGCTGCTTCCCCATGCCTAGCTGACTGATGGGCAGGCCCTACTTATGTGGGTCCAGAGACAGTAGGTGCAGGGGATATGAGTTCCTGATGGCCATGGTCACCCTTCACAACCCTTCTCCATATCTTTGTTGCTACATTATTTCCACTTCCTCTTCCACAATGTTCCTAGAGCCTTAAGAATGTGGTATAAATATCTACTTATAGGCATTAGTATGCAACCATTCCTTATTCTCAGTATCTTGCAGAGCTGTAGATATCTGTATTCACCTACATTCACAACAAAGAGAGTCATTTCTGAGGAAGACTGAGAGTAACCTTTCTCTGTGTTATAAACCTACATATTTAGAAGGGCATTGATACTATGTCCATTTAGCTAAGCAGCCATAGTAGCTTCTCTCAAGGGACTAAGACCTCCACAGATATGGATGGGTTTGCTTGTTTTACTAACTTTATAGTGCTAGTGATGGATTCTGTCTCGTGGGGTGGGCCTGAAATGTAATAAGTGAGTTCTCATCACAGTTGTACCACTGTTGCAGCACTGGGACCATCTTGACTGGCAGATGACTGTTGATGCCTTTTCTTCCTCAGCTGCCTGCATAACACAATCTGTCACTATGCTTAGCATCAAAGAAAGGCTTCCAACTCATTCCAGTTTGAATTCTCTATATCACATATCCAAGATGTGTGGTGTCTTCAGCAATAAGGTCTTATCATTTAGTTTTCATGGGAAGCCAAGAAGAATGACATGCACCTGTATTTTCTTGGGAACCTCCAGGGCCTCCCTGTCCAACAACTCCTATGGAGATATCCCACACATAGAACTGTGATTTTGTTTTGAAATACACTACTTCTAAGACTTCCCATTTCAAGTCTAATAGGTTATCTTTTTTTCTTTTTTTATTTATTTTTTTTTCATTTTATATACGAACTACTTTTCCCCTCCCCACCACCCCCCATTCTCCATCTCCTCCTCCACCTCTTCCCCACCCCACCCTTCATCTACTCTTTATAGAGAGTAAGGCCTCTCTTGTGTAGTCAACACAGTCTAGCATACCAAGTTGAGACTAGACCAAGCCCCTCCCCTCTTCATCAAGGCTGAGGAAGGCATCCTACCAAAGGGAATGGGCTCTAAAGACACAGTTCATATATCTGGGATAAGTCCTGGTCCCACTGCCGAGGTGCCCCACCAACAGATTAAGCCATACAACTGTCACCCACATTCAGAGGGCCTAGTTCAGTCCCATGCAGGCTCCCCAGCTGTCAGTCCAGAGTCCGTGTGCTCGAAGGGTGTCTTGCATTTGAACTCTTTTGTGATTTTTATATTGGGTTACTAAATAATTAGTTTCATTGTGACTTTTAAATACTGTCTTCATTTTTTTTAGTAACCCATCCCACTGACCTACTCATCACCTCCATCCCCACCCCTCTTGCTATTTGAATATTTCTGCCCCCAGTATTTCTCTCTACCCTCATTTTATCAATACACTACATTGCTCCTTTCCTCCCTAAGGCCCTGCCCTTTTCTAGTTTTCTGGTTTCCAGGGGTACACCAAATGAAACCCACAGAACTAAAGACTCCAGGGTAGAAATTGCATGTGAGAGATGTGATGTTTTTCTTTCTGGTCCTGACATATCTTCCTCTATATTTTTCCTATTGTATACACTTACCTTTCATAATTCCATTTTTTTCACACCTGAATAAACTTCCATGGTATATATATGGCAAACATTCATTATCTAATTAACTGTTGACAGACATCTAGGCTGATTGTGTTTCTTAGCTATTGTGAACAGAACTTCCATAAGCATGGTTGTGCAAATGTCTCCAGAGTAGAATATATATTTCTTTGAGTATATTACCAGGAGTGGTAAGGTTGGGTTATATGGTAGTTCTATTTCTAGTTCTTTTGTTGTTATTGTTTTGTTTTTTGAGACAGGGTTTCTCTGTGTAGTTTTGGTGCCTGTCCTGGATTTCACTCTGTAGACCAGGCCACAGAGAACTGCCTGGCTCTCTCTCCTGAGTGCTGGGATTAAAGGCATGTGCAGCCACCACCCAGCTATTTCTAGTTCTTAAGAAGCCTTTGTATTGGATTCTACAGTGGCTGAACTAGCTAGTTTAAACTCGAACATGTTAGTGTATAAGTGTTTCTCCGTTCCCACGTACACTCCAGCATTATGTATCATTTGTTTTTTTCTGTTTGTGTGTTTGTTTTTTGAGACAGGGTTTCCTGTGGGTAGCCTTCACTGTCCTGGAACTCTCTATCTGTAGATTAGGCTGGCCTCAAACTCACCTGCCTCTGCCTCCTGAGTGCTGGGATTAAAGGCGTGCACCACCACTGCCCGGCATTTGTTAACTTAACATTTGTGTTTTGATATTGAACATTCTCAAGGGATGAGATGGAATCATAAGTGATTTAAACTTGCATTTCCCTAATAGCTAAGTGTTTACTAGCCATGTATATTTCTTCCTTTGAGAATTCTGTTACTACTAGGGCCAATCTTAGAACTGGGTTATTTTCTTTTTGTTTAGGTTTTTCAGTTCCATGGGTATTCTAGTTACTAATCTTCTATTCTATGTTAGCTGGGAAATCATTTCTCACACTCTTGGCTGCATCTTCACTCAACTGATTCTCCTTTGTTATATAGAATTTTTTTTTAGTGTCCTGAAGTCTAATTTATCAATTATTGGATTTATTTCCTGTGCTGCTAGAGTCTTGTTCACACAATCCTTACTTATACCGCCATGTTGAAATGTTCTCCCTAATTTTTACTCTACCAGTTTCAGAGTATTGGGTCTCACATTGAGTTCTTGGGTCATTTGGAGTTGGCTTTTTAAAGGTAAGACATAAGCATCTAGTTTAATTCTTCCATGTGTTCCCATATAGGTTTTTCAATATCATTTGTTGAACAGGCTGTCTTTTCTCCAAAATGTATTTTGGGTTCTTTGTCAAAGGCCAGGTAATAGTTTTGTGGATTTTATCTAGGTCTTCTATTCTATTCCATTGATCTGTACATCTTTTTGCTCTGGCTGTAGTATTAGCTTGAAATCAGATGTGATGAATCTTTCCACAAAACTGATTTTGTTCAGATTACCTTGGACATCTGTGTCTCTTGTAATTTTACGTGTATTTCAGCATTTTTCCACTCTATTTGTGAAGAATGTCACTGTCATCTTAATTGGGACTCCACTGAGTATGTAGTATGCTTTTACTAGTGTGGCTTTTTCACATATTCATCCTTCCAAACAATGACCATGGCTGGGGTGTCTTTGTATCTTCTAAGGTCTTCCTTGATTCTTTCTTTGATGCATATTTTTAAATTTTCCTTACAGAGTCCTTTCATTGCTGTGGTTAGGTTTTTCTGTCGAAAATTGTGGGCTTTATTTATTTATTTGGCTATTGTAGAGTCATCCATATTTTCAAGCTGACATGGACAAGAGAAACCTAAGTAGGGAAACTTCTCAATTGAAGTAACAGTACAGTCTTAGTCTAGAGCCCAAAATGCCAAAACCAAACTCCCTTAATCAATATCTCTGGAGATGCCCAGTTCTTGACAGCTGTCAAACTGTGATTCCTGTTCCTGAGCTGCTACAAACAGGCTTCACTAAGAACTGCCTTTGCTCAGCCTTAACCTGAGTGACCCACAGGTGGAGAACTGACCTTCCCCAGTCAGGCCAGGGTTTGAACCTCACTCCAGCACTTACTCTGCAGGTGATCTTGGAAAATGACTTAACTCATTTGAGTCTGACCTTCCTTACCTGTAAACTGGAGATCAGAATTAGTTACTGATAGGGGAATTGGAAAGGTTAAATGCTGTTTATACCCATCTCACAATGTGATCCTTCACTGAAGGGAGCAATGTTGCTATTTTTCTTTATATGAAGCCAACCTCTTGTGAATGTTAATTATTTTTGTTGGGACACATCAAGATCTATTCCCTTCCATGTGGGAAAGGATTTAGTTACTAGAAGATTATAATCATGGTCCTCTTGTGTCCTTAATCTTACATTTTAGTTTTTAAATTCATGGTTACTCAGTCATTGTGTTCATTAAATGGTCCAGTTTATCTACCATTCAGGATACATCAAGATGATCCAGCCATCATGGATTCTAAGGAATATCATCCTTTCTTCATACAAATGGAAACAGAGCTTCTAATACCACAAATTCTGTCGTTTGAATGACTTCACTAACCTGTCTTTCCAAACTTGGGGCTTATTCATGACCTGAAATGTATTAACCTCCTTCACTTGTTGCTAAAATCAACTCCCTGTTCCCATGTGTTCAGTCTTGCTTCATATTGGTTCAGACATCAAATAAAGAACACACGTTTGTGACATGTGAGTGTACAAGGTCAAACAAGGACAAGGAAGGAGCTTTCTACCCTAAACTAAATGTCAAATGATTTAAGCCAGCAATGGATCTGGTTAGTTCACCATGAGGAATCCAGTCTAGGATGAAATTGAGGCTGTGGTCGTGTGGGTGAAATGTCTATTACACATTCACATGTCTTCTCCCTCAATGATGATAGGCCTGGTGCCTAGATTCCCTGTGTGAGTAAGGCAATGTTCACATTCAAGATTATATCAGAATTTCTGTAGTTCATTCTCAAAATCTCAGGCATGAGTGTGAGTTTCACAGAGTGCACTGTCTGTTGGTGACAGGCATCATTACAGATGCTTCATCTCTCCTTTCTTCCAGGGGACCTCAGACCTGCACAGCGCATGACTGATGAAGCCAACAAAGGTCAGTAACAGGTATTAGAAGCCAGAGGAGCCAACAGTATTCTGCTGGTAGATCATGTGACCCTTGAGAGAAGGGCAGTGAAGGAGGGAGCCTCACTTTCCAAATCTCACCAGGACAGGTAGAAGAGGTGCATGCCCAGGGCAGAGTTCCTCTCATGCACCTTGCTGCTTCTTATGTTGACAATAACTCTACCACTCCCAACCTGAACACCCCAGAATGAACCCCTCCTCCTAGTTAGGCAGACTATCACACTGTATGGCCTCAGGAAGGTACAGATACTTGTTCAAATGACCTTCCAGAGGAAGAAGGGAGCCAGGGATGCAGAAGAGGTACATAAAAAAACAAGTGGGCAGCCAGTAGGAGAGCCCATGGATGAGCCTTTCTTCTCTCAGTGCCAGTCATATCTTCACCCCTAGATGCCCCTGCCTTGCCACACTTCCTGGACCAGCATCGGGAGCAGCTGGTGGCCCGAGTGACATCAGTGGACTCTCTCTTGGACAAGCTGCATGGTACTCTGCTGAGTCAAGAGGAATATGAGCAGTGCGGGCTGAAGCCACCAACCAAGACAGGATGCGGAAGCTCTTCATCTTCAGTCGATCCTGGGACAAGACCTGCAAAAACAAAGTCTACCAAGCTCTGAAGGAGACACATCCTCATCTGATGATGGACCTCCTTGAAAAGTTGAGCGGCATCTCTGTGGGATCCTGACATCTTAGTGGCTGAGGGGTGAGCACTCTCTTTTGAGTGCTGGCTCTGCCTGTCCTTCCTTTGGCCCTCAGTTTCTCTGTCTATAAGCCAGTGGCCATCTGAGTTGCATTTCTGATGATACTGTTTCCAGGACACCTCTTAGGGACCCAGATGTTCCCCTGTTGTCCTTCCCCAGCTAGATGTTCATGTGGATGAGCATTGAGGAAACTTCCAGTGGAGACAAGAAGTCTTTCAGGCTGCTCTTGCTCTGTCCAGCCTGCTCTTACGGCCAGAGTGGCTGGCTTGTGCACCTGACCCACCATGATACAAGCTAGACTGAGGAACATGGGAATGGAGACAGTGAGAGAAGGCGGGCCCCGGGAAAGTGAAGGCGGAGGAAGAGAAAAGGAAGGAGGGGCGCAAACAGGGGCACCCACCCCGGATGAGAGAGGCGGAGGAGTAGAGAGAGGGAAAGGAGAGGAAAGGCAAACAGGGTGGACGGAAAATAAAAAACAGACGCCAGAAGGGGGGGGAAAAGGAGGGCCGAACCCCAAGCCAAAAGGAACGGGCCAGCCGCGGCAGGAAACGCAAAAGGCAGCAACGCAAACACAAGTGGGAAAACCAAAGGGGCGCACAGAAGAGAAGGCAGAGGACAGACAGGGGAAAAAAGGAAAAGGAGGCGCAACACGAGGGAAAGCAGGAGTCCGGAGGCCAGGAGGAGCGCCGGGGGCGACGCTGGCGAAAACGCGTGGCTCGAGGGACGGGAAAAGCCGGGTACCAGCACAGGAAACAAGAGCGTCGAGAGGCGGAGCCAAGCGGACCCGGCGGCAGCACAGGCGGGGGAGGGTGGGGGGGGCCGGGCGAAGGCCAGGCAAAACGACGCAGGCGGGGGGCGGCAGAACGACACAGGGGGGCAGACAGGCACAGGAGTA